>NC_051863.1:146748553-147048553 GCF_015732765.1 Culex quinquefasciatus | reverse complement strand
TGCAACGGGCTGGGACAATGCACTTTCTGGGCGATGTTGCACAGTTCTGCTCCATGCAGTGAATCGTGGAACGTGCCCAGTTGTCGATGCTTCGTTCGATGTAAACGAATGGTATTTTTCCATTCTTTCGGTTTTCTGGCTCAGAATAAAGAAGAGGGATGCAGTTTTGCAATTGCATGCTAAAGTCTCGCGCCATTTTACCGTTTGGTAGTTGCTTCATGATGATGATGATGAAGAGGAATGTTATGAATTCGCATAATTGTACTGAACTATATACAAGGGGAAGGAAACATCATGCAGAGATCATATTTTTGTTGTTAATTGAACAGTGTACACAGACAAAAAGAAGAGCAATGTTTACAAAAATCAATCATTTCAATACAGTCGACTCTCTGGTTGTCAATATCCAAGGGACCGTCGAGGAAGAGAATCATCAGTTTACAGAACGATGCAAAATAAAGACTCGATTGAAAATATTTTTTTCTTGATACCCAGAGAATCATGGCAACGTCCATCAAACAAAAACAAACTGATGTCAAACACCCTTCAAAGCTTCGTTTCGTCAAGAAAATGTCTATGCAAGCCATGAGAAAGTGAATTTATTGACAACCGGAAGAGATTTTTAAAGCAAACCGAATCCAAGGGACCGTCGAGGAAGAGATCCTTCAAGCAAGGGAAAATATCGAGGAATGAAGATTATTGAAGTATGCAGATTGAAGGGACTAAAGAATTCATCGATAGATGGAGAATTATTGATATCGAGAAGATCGACAGCCAGAGAGTCGACTGTATAACCATTTAAAATGTTTGCCATTTGAACTACGAAAAGACAATTGAATCATTCGAAACTTCAAATTCACTTTCAAGTATGCAATTCCTCACTGAGTTAAGACTGTTAAAATAAGCTTTTCGCAAAAAGCTCATAGACCCACCAATATGCATACATATCGATTCTGAATCGAAAAATTAACAAATGTTTGTCATGTATACTTTTTGGAAGCTGAATCTCTCTCATCTGTATGATTACTATGTCTGAAATCTATCTTCCAAACCTATCGTTGGATAGACAATTGATAGATCTTTCAAACGAGTTCAAAACATTGAAGATCTGGTGGCTCTGTCTTATGTTATGTGGACTTAAGTGATGTTTATGTACTTAGTTAAATCGGAATCTCAGTGACTTGACGATTTACTTGATGCTATACAAAAACCAAGTTTAATGTCATTTTTCAATTATTTTCGGATTTTTTGTATGAGCCTATTTTGGTTAGGAATGAGGAAAGCAGGTGAAGGTGGGGCAAAACGAAAAATTTGTACAAATTTGATATTTCCAGTATGAGGAATTGTTGCTGGGTAATTCTCTACCAACTCACACGAAATCGGGAAAAGTTGCCCCGACCCCTCTTCGATTTGCGCGAAACTTTGTCCTAAGGGGTAACTTTTGTCCCTGATCACGAATCCGAGGTCCGTTTTTCGATATCTCGTGACGGAGGGGCGGTACGACCCCTTCCATTTTTAACATGCGCAAAAAGAGGTGTTTTTCAATAATTTGCAGCCTGAAACGGTGATGAGATAGAAATTTGGTGTCAAAGGACTTTTATGTAAAATTAGACGCCCGATTTGATGGCGTACTCAGAATTCCGAAAACGTATTTTCATCGAAAAACACTAAAAGATTTAAAATTCTCCCATTTTCCGTTACTCGACTGTAAAAAATTTGGAACATGTCATTTTATGGGAAATTTAATGTACTTTTCGAATCTACATTGACCCAGAAGGGTCATTTTTTCATTTAGAACAAAATTTTTCATGTTTTTTCTAACTTTGCAGGGTTATTTTTTAGTGTAGCAATGTTCTACAAAGTTGTAGAGCAGACAATTACAAAAATTTTGGTATACAGACATAAGGGGTTTGCTTATAAACATCACGAGTTATCGCGATTTTACGAAAAAGTTTTGAAAAAGTTACTTTTTGCGTTTCTCTTTGTTTCGTCGTCCGTGTCTGTCGCGGGTGACCATGAACGGCCATGATCGATGACGACCAACTTTTTCAAAACTTTTTTTTCGTAAAATCGCGATAACTCGTGATGTTTATAAGCAAACCCCTTATTTCTATATACCAAAATTTTTGTTATTGTCTGCTCTACAGCTTTGTAGAACATTGTTACACTCTAAAAATAACCCTGCAAAGTTAGAAAAACACGAAATTTTAAAATGAAAATTTTGTTCTAATGAAAATGACCCTTCTGGGTCAATGTAGATTCGAAAAGTACATTAAATTTCCCATAAAATGACATGTTCCAAACATTTTTACAGTCGAGTAACGGAAAATGGGAGAATTTTTAAAACTTTTTTAGTGTTTTTTTCGATGAAAAATACGTTTTTTCGGAATTCTGAGTACGCCATCAAATCGGGCGTCTAATTTTACACAAAAGTCCTTTTGACTCCAAATTTCTATCTCATCAACGTTTCAGGATGCAAATTATTGGAAAACACCTCTTTTTTCGCATGTTCAAAAATGGAAGGGGTCGTACCGCCCTTCCGTCACGAGATATCGAAAAACGGACCTCGGATTCGTGATCAGGGACAAAAGTTACCCCTTAGGACAAAGTTTCACGCAAATCGAAGAGGGGTCGGGGCAACTGCTGTGTGAGTTGGCGGAGAATTACCCTGCTAGCAATGCAATTAGTTGATTGTACTTCCACGTAAGCGCCAATACGACGTAAACGCCACAGGACATAAAATTGAATGAAGTTTTTTCAAAACCTTTGTTTTCTTATAACATTTGGAAAGCTCAAAATATGGCTAAGAGTTTCTTTTTATGTTATTTATATCTGAAAGATTTTTTTTCTACTAGATAAGTAGTAGGATCTAACAAAAATGAATTTTTGGCGGGCATTCAAGGGTTTGTTCCGGTGGGCGTATTGAGCTCCAATCCAAAATATGAGCTTGATTGGACGTAACAGGAGCTGGCGCTTTGCATTTGAATTTTAAATGGGATTGAACCCATAAAAAAAGATTTTTTCAAAAATGTCACTTTTTGAGGCTTTTTGGCCACTGAAGCGTTTATTTTCAACATCATTGGCATGTAGGCCAGATCCTTGGGCATTTTTTGATACATATAACTTTGAAATTTGGAGCACCCTGGTACTCGGTACAGACCTTCAAAGTTTGGCAATTTTTTTTTCGAAAAATTGACCTCTGCAAAATGAAATAACGTCTAGGGCGACGCATATCTTTTTTGAAGAGGCCGATTTTTCGAAAAAATGCCAAACTTAGCTGAAAACAATAATTTTCAAATCGTGGTACAAAACCAGATTTTTTAAAACTCCTTTTAAGAAATTCGTTGTCAAGACCAGAAACAAGATGATTATTAAAATATCTTACTGATTTTTACGTTTTTTATGAGTCTTAACGAGCGTTTTCTTAGCTTGTTACACTGCCTATAATTGGGTACTAAAGCCCTATGTAAATTTTTATGTACAACGGTAAAAAACACGATTAAAAACTATTTCTGATCACTTTTTTTTATTTTAATGCAAACAAAAAATTTGACAAGACAACATTTTTTCGATGGATCAACTGTGGTCCCCTTGGAACGAGCTGTCAAGTAGGAGCTTTTCTGTCAAGAAGGACCACGAGGTTAATTTTTCAAAATTGCTTTAAAAAACCATTTTAACTTTTTTGTGGTCGTACAAAGGGTAATTTTACTCAGAAAAATAAGCTTTATCGCTGTAAACAATAATATCAGCAATCTAAGCTTCATTTTAGGACCCAATTGAAAATTGAGGTATTATGCCAAATCAACTATTCTTAGCAAAACGCGTTTTAGTTACATAAGTGCCCAATTTCCAAATATGAGCTGTTAATGTTATTTGGGGAATATAAAAATGTTTAAAAGTTTGAAATTTTCTATTTTCAATGATTGCATTCTCTTTGAGACATCACTTTAGCGCAAAATTAATTTATTCAATATTAAATTGGTATGACGCCAAGTTTTGCTCTTGCATAATCCTTAATACAAATTTAAAAGGGTCCAATAATACCAAAATTTAGTATTGATACCAAAGAAAGGTATTGTTACGCATTTCCCTTGTTATTTAACCATGCCTGGGTTAGGCCATTTTAAGGATTTTTGCTTAGAAAATCGTGATTTGTAGTTAAACCGATCATGTTTGTACAGCGTTTTCATGACTTTGGACATTTCTCAAAAATCAACTATTCAAATTTGATTTATTGATAAATACAAAGCACTTGATCTGCAGCCATCCAACATTTTCAAATGATTATAAATCGGGAAATTTATAAGTTTACGACGTATAAGGTACTCTTGTAATCAATTTGTGGATGTAATTATGTCATACTTCCTTCATTGCATCATGTCAGAATGATTCTTCAATTTTGCTTTATCTGATGTCACCTACTCTACTCTAAGAAATAAGATTGGGCAAAATGTACATTAATTTTTATTTAGGATTTGTTTTATAAATCATTTCATATTTTGGCAAAATGCAAATCATTCACCGACGATAGTGTTATTTTTTAAACGAATACATAATCTAGATTCCAATAACTTAAAACACATTGTTATCACTTTTTTATTGTCACGATTTGCTGAATGAAATAACATCTTCATTGCTTTCGTCTAGCCAAAGCCAGACGTCACAGTTGGGCGAATCATCTACCCTGCTCGCAATTATCTCTCCACCTTACATCAGCGAACCCAATTTTACTCCGACAGCTGATTTCAGCGTTCATGACCTAGCGATACGCGAGAAAAGGCACAAATAATAAGGAGCTGTGGGAAGTGTTGCTTTATTGGCCGTTTTCAAATAATTCAAAATATTTTATGTTTGCTTAAAACAATATGACATTTCTTTAGATAATTTGAGTCCAAAAGTCCAAAAAGATATCATCTTCTCTAAATTTGGACAATGATTTCATGCGCTGCGTACGTGTGCCATGCTTGGCAGGTTCACTTTCTGCCTTTCGCCAAACCAGCGTGTGGCTACGTGATCAACGTCAGGCCAAGAACTTGACAGTGAACGTCTGGGGGCCGTCGTTTGCTTCCTCTGTCGTCATGGCATTTCGGCCATGTGACTTTCTTCGTGGCGATTTGTTTTTAATTATGATTCTTTGTTTTTTTAATTTCAAGATTTTTATATTTCAAATAACACTTTAAATTTATTCAGCTTAGCTTGAAACATGCCAAAGTTTTTTTTGTCTTGTTGACGCTAATTCAATAATAAAATTATCATTTTATTACGATTTTAGCTTCAGTTCTGGTACAATCCTCGATGGATATTGGAAACAATTTATTTCTTTTTTCTATCACATAGTCATTACGATGAACTCATTATTCAGATCATGAAGGAGCACTTCCTAGATTTCAGATTCATTAGGTATCACTTATAACCTATTCAAAGAAGTGAAAGTCTCTATTGCTTCCTGGTGACCTTCAATTAATTCAGTGCTTAGATACTAAACTGCGTTCCTTTAACGCACAATTTATTAGTCACATTACCCAGAGCACACGCCGTTGTAAACCACCCTGATACCCATCGCAAATTACATGCACTCGATGCGGGGGTGACTTTATTACCTAGATGCTGCTGCTACCTCTACTACCCGTTGATCCAGTCGATTATAAAAAGCTTTAGCTTAATTGCAGCTTGCGGCGGCGGCACCCACCGTCCAATAACGCGCCCGAGCTTTGCAAACTTAATTCCAGTGCAAATTTGCATACGGTGATAATCGTCATCTCCACATCGTACTCAACTTTGTACAAGGAGGCGACTTCCCTAATCTGAACAAAGAAAGGTTGTGGGATGAGGACAACAACAACAAAAGTTCTCACAATTGTTATCTACGGGTGATGCCGAAAAAAAAAACAAAATGTTTTTACGTCTTTTGAAATCTGATCTCAGGAATGTTATGAGAGAACAGTAAGCAAAAGTACACCCTATCACGAGGCTTCCAACATTATCGCCGATTAGAGTTGCTGATAAGAAGAGTTCCTACTTTGAGGGTGTTACGTGGCGTAGCTATGTAGGTCACGACTAAATATAATCCAACGGTGGACTAACCAAAAAAAGTTTGGCATTTTATGGAATTTGTGGCTCATTCCCTACTAAACTTTATATTTGCTTAGAAATAGATATTCTGGTGAGAATAAAATCTTGTCACTTAAAAAATATCATGCCAATGGTCATAACACTGGTTAAGAGCGCATCCCAGATCATCTATCTTCCCAACTCCAAGTGAAACCTATTTGGGGATACCGTGGAGATTTTCCCTTATCCCCTTAAAAAAGTGGAGAATCACGAATCGGCCGCCAATGGACGACTGTCATGGTGGTAAAAATCTGGTTCAGGTGGAATTGGTTACTGTTATCAATTCCTAGGCAACTTGGGCATAGATCATCATCACACTACAAGTCGAAATCCAGTCTGCCATCCGCTAAAATCACAGTCTGCTAGTGAAGTGAAGCTAAGAAATCAGATATTTTGGTATTGGGTACTTATGATGCATTCTTATATTATTTTTTGTTTTCTTTTAGATTTTAAGCCAACACAAACGTTGAACTTAAAACAACATTCTGAAGAAAAAAAACTCCCGTCGCTGCCATGATTAGTCGTTTTAAGATATAAATTTTATTACGCTTTCAATATTTTGATATTCATCCATAAAGAAGTTGTTGAAAATATCAATCCAGACAACAAAACGGGATGCTTTAGATTGAATTTTCTCATTTTTGATTTGTCAAACTAGGTTCTAAGAATATTTGATAAAAAAAATCACATCACTGACAGACGTTTTCCTGCCAGCCACTGAAATAACTTTTTACGAGACAATACCTGCCGGATTTGACAAATGAAAGCGTAACGAACATTCGCACGTGATCAAACCAACGACTATGCGGTATCTCAGTGAGAGCCAACCCACGCAACGGAACTCACGCAGCGGGTGAAGAATTTCAGTTTGAACAAAAACTTCCAAAAATATCCACCCAATCATCTGCAGCTGACTTCCGACAAGGTCGCACAGCGACGGCGATGACCAAAATTAGATCAGTTTACGTGAACTTGAAGTAAATCTTCGCACCAGGTGAAGATCGTCATCATCGTTCCAGCCGCGGTGTAGTTGCAATTAATTTCATCAGACAATCACTGCTCACAGGTCACGAGTGCAGGTGTGTCTAACTGAACGTCTTGTTAGGAAGTTTCACCATCTTACATCAGACTCGGACGGACGAGTCGGCGGGCTGGGCACGCGCTCCCAAGACTTGGCGACTGACGCACTCAGCTGAGACGACCGGCGGCCGGTTCGCGTTGATGCCGGCTACATGTGTAGCGGGATTCCTTGGCGTTGCTACGTAGTTGCTCTAATTGCAGCTCGCCGCGGCTTAAAGATGAACGATGAACCTGAAGTTGAGATTCAAATCCCGCACTTTGACGTCAGAGGGAGGCGTGGGTGGGGTTTGGTTTATTTTTAACGACGCTCGTGTCACCTTAACGATTATCGACTTCAATGAGTATTGGATACCAAATATTGATTGAACCTCCAGAGATTACTTACTTTGTATTTCAGAGATTCGGTTGAGAGTGTTTAGAAATTGTTGAAATAAGATTAGGTTTGCAATACTTCCTGCTTTAACCTAATTACACGACATTGTTGCATATCTTTACTGAACCATACAATTAGGCCGTAATCGATTACAAGCAAAACACATCAGCTATCATTAGTCTTGAATTCAGATTTCCACCTACAAGTCAATTTGTATGCACTAATTGTAGTCCTGCTGATCCAGAACCGGTCCAAAACCGCTGCCAGACTTCCAAGAATGTGTGAAACAGGTTATCTTAAACATGTGATTGCTCCCCAAGCTGTGAGATTCCAATAACAAAAATAAAAATGCAATGCATTCGCCGAGAAGTGATTTGATTATAATTTTGATTAAACGAGTTTACAGTCATATAGCTAAGTCTTCACATTCGTAATACTGACAAAAGTTTAGTTAAAGACCGCAATGCCGCGCAAGCGATAAGAACCTGACAGCGCACAAACAACTCAGTTTCGTTCGGGTTGATAACGCGCGGTCTAATGTTGAGTTGTAAGTGACGTTTCATGTGATTCCGGGCGTCGTTGTTTGGAATAACATCAAATGACGCGTCTGCCGCAGGAATCACATGGCAGCACCCCCCGATTGAGAGGCAGGCCAATTTCCGCTGACTCTGACTAGCGCAGAAACCTAGTAGGCGCCACTCATAAATGACGTAGTATTTTAAATCATCCTCAGCCCAAGTACCATTTTCCCAAACAATATCCAATAATTTTGTATGGATCGTCACACAACCACAGACTTTCCTCGCCCCTGAAATGCTACGTCATTTTGGAATGGCAACTAGAGGAAAAGCACGTATCTTCGTTCATTCAATAAGCAAACAGCAATATAAAAAAAAAATCAAAAAACCCTGCAATCGCTGATACTCTTCAACATTCGGTCAAAGATGGAAATATATGCTTGTCCACTATGTGTCATCGACGAATCAAAACAAATATCTTCGTGAAAGGAGGCACGTTCCGCGGTTTGTTGTTAAGGCTCGGTTTGTTGCTTTGTCTACTGGTTCTTGTTCGCAGTCCCTCAATATTGTAGTGTCTGGCAACTCGATAGATCAATCGATAACTAGTTGGATAGCAACATCTCAATATTTTAGCAAGTTTGATTCCTTTGGGTGGTTCCAAGAAAGAAATATTAGGGAACAAATCGAAGAAAATATTTTCCCAGCTTACGACCCAATCTTGGCATTGAACCTTAAACCGCTGATAATGAGTTGTTAAAAATATTTGTACATCAATCTTTGTTGCGCAAATTGATGTTTACATCAAAACAAAGTAAAAATAATATTCAATTTTATATGCCACGCACCTCATGCCTTCCAGACAGTTTTGAAAATTAAATTGAATCTTTTGTATTGAGTAAAGCTTGTTAGGTGCAAAATAATCGGAACACGGAATAATCCAATTCTAGAATAACCTTTGTTAGAATATGCAATAAATGTCCCTTATTTTACTAAGAGTTTCGTCCTTCAATTACAAAAAAAGTACATAAAAATACACGAGCGGTTATCTACGACTTCGTAATTTTTTTTCACGATTTTTTAATAATCATTTTTTTTTAAATGGATAAAACTTTGTCCCTGTCCATGTCCATCCCTAAGGTCAAAATAAGTAATTTTGCATCATTAGTTTTTTGTTCATACAAGTCTCCATACAATGGTCATACAAAATGGGTAAGTAAATGATTAAGATTTTCTGAACGATTTTGGTATCTTCGGCAAAGTTTAGGTTATGTTATGCGGAATTTTTCGAAAAAAGGCTGACGGAAGAATACAATTTTTTATTTAAATTTTATTACTTAAAGTTGAATTCATAAAAAGATTTTTTTGATTTTCAAAATTTTGTGATATGTTTGGAGACTAAAAAAGAGAAAATTGAAAATATGGACAAAATAATAATTTAAAAAAAATTGAAGCAAAATCATACTTGCAATAAAAACAGATTTTTTTTTTGATAAAATGTACCACAGTATTTGAATGTACCGTTTTCAAGTTATATAATTTTTAGACAAAAATTTTCGATTTCTTCCGAGGGTGCTTTTCTTCAAAACATATTTTTTAAATTCAAAAAACCTAAGTAGGGATAACATACCATTTCTAATCAAACACCTATCTTCGTCATATGGAGAGTTTGATGCCCGATTGAAGATCAAAAACTAACTTAATCCACCTATGTGGTTGGAGCCTTCCTCACTCATTACCAACAATGGCTGATTTGATGGGGTTGTACACAAATTTCATCTATTTTTTAGATCCGGAATAAAAAAGTACATAAATATCACTTAATTGACCATATCTCGAGACAGGGTTGCCAGATCTTCAATGTTTTGGACTCGTTGGAAAGATCTTTTGATAACCTATCCAACGATGGGTCGGATGGTGGATCCGAACATAGTTTACATACATTTAAGTGAGATCCGGCTTCCAAAAAGTACATAAATATCACTTAAAAGGCCATATCTCAAGACAGGGTTGCCAGATCTTCAATGTTTTGGACTCGTTGGAAAGGTCTTTTGATAACCTATCCAACGATGGATCGGATGGTGGATCCGGACATAGTTTACATACATTTAAGTGAGATCCGGCTACAAAAAAGTACATAAATATCACTTAAATGGCCATATCTCGAGACAGGGTTGCCAGATCTTCAATGTTTTGGACTTTTTGGAAAGGTCTTTTGATAACCTATCCAACGATGGGTCGGATGATGGATCCAGACATAGTTTACATGCATTTAAGTGAGATCCGGCTTCCAAAAAGTACATAAATATCACTTAAATGGCCATATCTCGAGACAGGGTTGCCAGATCTTCAATGTTTTGGACTCGTTGGAAAGGTCTTTTGATAACCTATCCAACGATGGGTCGGATGATGGATCCAGACATAGTTTACATGCATTTAAGTGAGATCCGGCTTCCAAAAAGTACATAAATATCACTTAAATGGCCATATCTCGAGACAGGGTTGCCAGATCTTCAATGTTTTGGACTCGTTGGAAAGGTCTTTTGATAACCTATCCAACGATGGGTCGGATGGTGGATCCGGACATAGTTTATATACATTTAAGTGAGATCCGGATATATGTGAAAACACATTTTTATACATAACTTTTGAACTACTTATCGAAACTTCAATCTGTATAAAACTCGATCTATGAGACCCTAAACCAAGTCGAATGCAACCGGTTAGGGTCAAATCGGTTCAGCCAGTGCTGAGAAACATAAGCTAGTTTGTTGGTCACATACATACATACACACACACATACACACACACATACACACACACATACACACACACATACACACAGACATTTGTTCAGTTTTTGATTCTGAGTCGATATGTATACATGAAGGTGGGTCTACGACGTTTTTATACAAAGTTCATTTTTAGAGCAGGATTATAGCCTTACCTCAGTGAGGAAGGCAAAAATACTATTTAGGCTATGAACTTACCAGCAAGAGCACCGCCTCGAGTAACCACGCAAATGTATGCCATTTACTGGCCAAATTTAATGCACTTTTTATCATAATTTCTGTTTTGCGAGACCATTTCTCATCATTTTGTTGGCACATCCACACGCAAGATGAGAGCCTAACTGCTTAACGAAAGTCGCCATCAGTATCTTTTCACTTGCCCTAACGTTTTTAAAGCGCTTAAGATATGAAACTGCTTCCAACTACCGGCAACATGTTCTTTTGCACATTGGTTAGGCACTCACTTGAAAAATAATTCCGAAACATGTAAATAATTAACAAGCGCCATAAAAAAAAACAAACGCACCAAGTCTTTTGACGTTTGAATTTTGACGACCCATTCCAATCGAAGGCTGTAGAAAACCAAGCGAGAAGCAAAGGCAAATACAGAACAAAGGGTGGCCACCAACATCACCAGCAACGCCTGTTGGAGTGAGCCAGTGATGCCAGGAAACTTTCTCTATGAATGCTACTTTTCGTGAGTGTTCACTTAAAATTTCATCAATTTTGGCAGCACTAAAGAGCGCTGGAAGAAAAAATAACTAAGCTGAAAATAGCAAAATGGGCGTGGCCCAATGCATTCACGTCTGATTAGAATACATTTGGGAAATATATTTTGTATATGCTTGTAAAAGGATAGAATAACTTTAAGTAAATTTCAAGGAACACTTCAGATTATCCAGCATCATTCAAACACGATCGCTTATTAGGCTTAAAATAAGTATATTTCCGCTATGCTTGGGTTTAAAAAAATGAAAACCTGAGAAAAATTCAAATAATTTTATTTCTGGAACTTTGAAAATCGGGCGACAAGTTCTGAGATATCCTTATAAAGAATTGATCTGATTTTCAATTTTCAAATAGAAAGGTTTTGCGAAATTTTCTGATCTGTTATGTTGTTTTTTAGAAACTCCATCCCAAATTTGACCCCATCCGAGCACTATTTTGCTTCTTTCATATGGAACTGCTGTATACAGACAGTGCTACAGAATTTGCAATCCTTGGAAATTCCTGTTGACTATTTAATCAGTGTTTCAAAAATGGTTTGAAATGTTTTCATTGAAACAAAAAAATGGCAGGACTTTTTTTATAAGGACTCCAAAGTGGGAGCAGGAAATATTGAATGTATCGTTTATTTCTAAAATCTCTTAAATAACAGGCCAGAATATAACAAATAAATTTCACTTAGCAAATCTTGAGTTTTATGTGAAAAGGTCCTACAAACATATGGAATCCCGTTGCTTGAAAAAACTCTGGAAATTAAATATTATTATTATTTTTTTGACAAAATCATTAAATTATCTAGGGAAAACAAATTTCATGGGCATTGATATCCAAGTATGCCAACTTCAACGTTTCCTGGACTCGTTTGTTGTCATTTTTGAACAACTACTTTGACTCATTCATTCGAAATGACCCACTAGCTCTATTTATCACACGTGTTACATTCCGCCTTATCAGACTTACATGGCTTTCCGGCTCTCTAGTGCCTTCTTAAGTTTATTTCTGCCTCAAGTATAGAATCAATCACAAAGTTCCCAGAACTCCTTCGTAAGTGGCGCTATCAGTACAGAACTGATTCAACAAGTTCGATATTGCCTTCCTTGATGCCTGGTTCACGCTCAAAGGTCAAGCTGCGTACACCCTGTAGATAGATCGATTCTTAGCCAGCTTAGTGATACTCACGTTACCCAACCCGGCCGGCAAGTTCGGCCTTCGTTATCAACCTTGTCATCGTCAACCCACCAACCTTATCGCACTTCTTCCAACCCAAAACCCCTGCTGGGCTCTGTTATCGCCGCCGATAACTGCAATCACACGTATCACGTTGCGTTCAATTTTCGCCCTCCGAACCTGCTCACGACAGTTTGCTTTCTCACTTTCCCAGGACCGGATTCGTGGTCGGATTGTCGGATGAGCCAACCGGACCGCAGCAGCCGGCAGAGTTGTTAGTTCCGGTGTAAGGTGTATGACGATAGGATGACGTCCAAAACTAACGGCGTCGAAGATGCGGTCGCTCGGTGAGTCTTTTTGGGGTGAGTTTGTGGTCAGTTGAGCTGATTTTGGGCGTTGTATTGTTTCAGGGAAGCGATCGCGGCCCCTCGGGTGGGTTGTTGCCGGCGGATAGCCAAGTTTATGGTAGTGTACTGGAGGGCGTTGGTGGTGTTCTTCGGTCCGTTCATAGCGGCCGGAGTGTTCACTCTGGACACAACGCCGGCCTACCGGTGTATGTTCGTAGTGCTGATCATGTCGATGTACTGGGTTACGGAGGCAATCCCCCTCCCGGTAACCTCCATGCTACCCATGGTCCTGTTCCCGCTGCTGGGAATTTTGGACACCGACCGAACTTGTATGATGTACATGAAGGAAACGATGCTGATGTTCATCGGCGGTATCATCATCGCGCTGGCCGTCGAGTTCTGCAACCTGCACAAACGGGTAGCCCTGAAGGTTATCTCACTGATCGGGTGCAGCCAGCGGAGGTTGAACTTTGGTCTGATCACCGTGACGATGTTCGTGTCGATGTGGATCTCGAACACGGCCGCCGTAGCCATGATGTGTCCGATTATGCAGGCCGTCCTGGAGGAGCTGGAATCGGTGAGTTGGGTTAGTGGGGTGGACAGTTCAGACTCTGACCTGGGATATCTTTTCAGCAAGGTCTGTGCACAATGTACGAGCGAAGGAAGAAAACTGGAGAAGAGGAAGGCATGCTGGGCAACGATAAGGAGGCATCTGACGAGTGAGTAGTTCACGGTTCTAGATGGGTAATTCAAAATTAATTATAAACAATTCAATTCTCAAACAGACCCCTGAAGCCCTCGAAAACGACAATCTGCTACTTTGTGGGAGCTGCCTACGCGTCAACCCTGGGCGGTTGCGGAACCATCGTCGGATCTGGCACCAACTTGACGTTCAAGGGTATCTACGAGAGCCGTTTCCCCACCGCTCCGGGCATCGATTTCCCCAAGTTTATGTTCTATAACGTGCCTGGCATGTTGATTTACACCTTCCTGACGTGGGTCTACCTGCAGTGGCTGTACATGGGCTTGTTCCGGTCGGTTCAAGATCTCAAATTCCTGACTTCAAGTTCTAACAAGCTTTCATGTAACTTTTAGACCAAACAGCCCCGAAGCCAAGGCCGCTGAAATTGGACCAGAAGGTGAGGCTGTGGCGCGTCGCGTCATCGAAACCCGCTACAAGGAACTCGGCCCGATGACGTCCCACGAGAAGAGTGTGGCGTTCATTTTCGTCGTTGCCGTCGTGCTGTTCTTCACTCGCGAACCGGGATTCATCACTGGCTGGGCCGATCTGCTACCGGCAGTGTAAGATTGCTCAAATTCCTACAAAAATTCTAGAAATTTCAAACTGTTTATTATTTTTAGTAAAATTAAGGACGCCACCCCAGCGATGTTCTGCGTGATTCTGCTGTTCATGATTCCGGCCAACTGGCGATGCTTTAAATTCCTGAAGCCGAATCCCGGTAAGTTGTGCTAAGTTATCAAACAGGACGGACCAAAACAATGCCAGTCGTAAACGTGATAACCTTTCCCGCCGGCCAATGTCCGGGGAGCCCAAAAATATCAGTAGTTCAATGGTGTTAAGCTCTTGTTTCGCGCTTATCGCGCTGCTGCCGTTTTGGGACACACACTTTGTTTGTCAAACGAATTTGGGATGATTTTTGAGTTTAAGTTCATAGCGAAAGAATGTGATAAGCAAATACCGGTTAGCTTTGGTAAGCATGAGTTTTTTAAATGTATTTTGGGAATATGGTTTATTTAAACAGATAATATTTCAAAAAAAAAAACATCTCGTGGCATTCCAAAGATTACGTTTGTCTTTGTTTTCAATATTTAAGAAAAAATTAAAACTCATTCCGAATATTATTTTTTGAATGTATTTTTTTTTTTGATATACTAGTTAATTTCAAACTCCTTACGATTTTTCAGCTAATTCAATCGTCCTACTATTTTTACAATTAATTGTTTAGAAATGTGCCTTCAGGGCAGGTCTGCCCAATTTCCGTCCCGTGGGCAAGATCTCGCCCGCAAAGCCATTTTATCAGGCCCAAGGCAGCTCTTGAAAATTTATCTTGAGATCTAATTTAATCAAAATTTAATTAAAAACTTTTTTTAACAATGATTTTTTTTAAAACTTTAATTAACCCACTTGCATTTGCATACGCGTACTTTGTACATACTTTGTGAGGTTTACTTTGATAGGTTAAATTCTGTGCTATTGTATATTTATGCAGTCTAGATTCGATTATCCGAAGTTTGGTTATCCAAAGGTTTGTATGGGAATTCTGACAATCGAATCACGAACAAAAAATGTTTTTAAAATCAAGTTCGACCCATTTTTTCAAATTAGAATAGTTTATTTTATATTAAATTATAACATGTTCATTTTTTTTAATAGTAAATTACCGCCCGATTGGATTTTACAATTTCAATCATTTTAGCGTAGTTCAATTCGAAGAAAAATACACGCCACTTCCATGAGATTTTTAAATTTTTATGTTTAAATGTTAAATTATAAGATGATGTCACAATGTATTTTTCGTTAATTTTTTTAAGGAAATAGCCTCAGATGTTACAAAAAGAATCACGAAAAATGCAGGAAATAGGTTTTTTGGTGGTTTTGACAATTTCTTTATGACATACTTGATTTTTCAGTCACGTAAATATTTTAACAGGAAAGCTCGTCCAATTTCCTACAAGTTTGTCTTTGCTGAAATTGCTAAATAGTAAAAAAATCCAGAATAAATTTTAGGAAGAAAATCTAGCTTGACAAAAGGTTTAAATAATATAAGCGTATTCATCATTTGAAAATAGTGAACATTGCAAATACAGTCGACTCTCTGGTTGTCAATATCCAAGGGACCGTCGAGGAAGAGAATCATCAGTTTACAGAACGATGCAAAATGAAGACTCGATTAAAAATATTTTTTTTCTTGATACCCAGCTATGGGAGAGAATCATGGCAACGTCCATCAAACAAAAACAAACTAATGTCAAATACCCTTCAAAGCTTCGTTTAGCCAAGAAAAATGTCTATGCAAGCCATGAGAAAGTGAAATTATTGACAACCGGAAGAGATTTTTAAAGCAAACAGAATCCAAGGGACCGTCGAGGAAGAGATCCTTCAAGCAAGGGAAAATATCGAGGAATGAAGATAGTTGAAGTATGCAGATTGAAGGGACTGAAGAATTCATCGATAGATGGAGAATTATTGATATCGAGAAGATCGACAGCCAGAGAGTCTACTGTAATTTGAAAAAAAAAAACAATTAGGAATATCTCAAGAAATCCAAGAGCAAATATATTTTTATCAAACACATCCATTAAAAAAAAATCAGGGATAAAGTTTTTAAATATGTATCGATTTTCTACACTGTTTAAATTTTTAATTTTCTTGAAAACATTTTAAAATATTTAGTAAAATATTGTAATCCTAATTCCGCCCCGCAAAAAGTTTTTTTCTTCAAAAAAAACATAATCTAAACTATGCTTCTATAAAAGTTCTGATTTCAAAACAGCAAGGAGCATGCTTTATTTAAATTTTGTTTTTTTTTTTATAGTTATGTTGGAGAATATAAAACCTTAAAAATATTTGCATTTCCAAAAAAGATTTTAAATGCTTTTTTTAAAGTATAATGATATCATGGTATTTCATTGCAATTGGAAAGTACAACTACAATAAATTTGTATGTAAATAAAAAAATCAAATAAATCTAGTTTTAGATTCATTCTTTTCTTTCATAAAATGAAAATATAAAAATCTTACTGGCAACACTTGTTTAGCAGTATGAAATACAAGATATTTTTTGATTTTTATCAAACATTATTTTGGGCCCACTAATTCTTAAAAAAAATCTGATTTGGTCCGCTGCACAGTGGGCGGAAACCCACCTCTAATCCCATTAAATTGAAGCCGCTGTTTTTTCTTCTGAAAAATAGTTTTTCTTATGTAAAAAAATCTCAGGAATCGATTGGCGCATAGCAAACCCACCGGAAATGACGGGAAAGGGTCCATTTTGCCCCATTTGTCCTAATAATTGGAATTTTCTGTATTTTCACTCTACTAGTTAACCATATTAACATTTATAGGATATCTTTATACTTATTTTGATGTAAAATAAGCAGGGAATCGAATGGTGATATTTTGGAACCATTTGGTGTGACCCATTTGCCCTACGGGCCCTTTTTGACGATTTTAGCTAATTTTACTTCTTTTTACAGCATTCAGCGTAGGAATTTCGTAAACTTATTTCTGCTATGCGTGCAAAATCGGCACAAGAATCATATAACGCAAATTTAGGATTACTTATAATAACCCGTTTTACCCCATGGGCAATTTTTCCCTATTTTTCCTAATTTAATTTGTTTATAAGTCTTTTGCATATAATTTTAATAAACTAATCACTGGTATTTGCATAAAATGGCCATGAGAATTGAAAGATATAATTTTGGAATTATTTGAAACTTCCTATTTTGCCCCAATTCCCCTTTTTCAAATATCTCATGTAATTTGAATTGTTTTTCGAAACAATTTGCAAAATATGGTGATAAATGAATTACTTTGTAATGTGTAAGATGTTCAAGTAAATTAAATCTTGATATTGTTTGAAATAGCCCATTTGAATGAAAAAAGTGTTTATAATGCATTTTAAACCTGCCCAGTTGTTTTGTAATCATTAGTTTTCAGAATATCTATGTTTTGACGATTTGTTTTGTCCGAGAAAAAAACTTTTTCGAAACTGTACATCTAAAGAAGTTTTTTCTAATACAACAATAATTAAATTAAGATGTTATGGAAAAAACATAATTGATTGATCTTCATAATCTTATTGGGTCATCTCATCCGATATTTTTATCATGCTTTAAACATACTTATATTTCATCGATCACAGATATTCAATAGACTGAATGACACATCTGAGGTCTCCTCGCAGTACTTAGCGGATTTGGTTGCCAATTTCTAAGATTGAGGATCTTGTGAATATTCACCTTATCTTCCTGGAGCTCGATTCTCGTTGATTATTTTCATTATTTTATTTAGTATTTAGTTGAAAAAATGCTATAGAAGTATTTCATACCACCCGCGCGAAAAGTCTATAATAGGGTGTTCATTTTCCCTGGATTTGAATTTCTCTAGAAACGGAAAAGTATTTGTAGAATCCTGGAAATTTACGGGATCCCGAGATATTTTTAAAAAAATAATAAAAAACATTTATCACTACATTTGTTATGTATTCAAATCTGTCCAAACTGCAATTTGAACAAGGAGAGCAGATATTTCAGATATTATAATTTTAATATAATTTAAAAGCATCAAATGATTTTTGGAAATTAATTGTTATTATTATTTATTGAATGTTTATTCAAAATCAACAACAATTCTTTATCCAATGCGATTCATACTAAATAAGTTTTGCATGTTAAATTTCTTTTCTTATTTAGTATTAATATTTATGTAAAAGCTTAAAAATAAAGCACAAATTTATGAACATTGGATGTCAATGTTAAATTTAAAATAAGTTTAAAATTAAGATTTTTTTTTTAATTTTCTTTTATTTCCATATAAGTCACTATCGCCAACTGAAGCAAATCAGGACTAAAGTCTGATTAGGTACAATAGATTTTCCAGCAATAAATTTGGAAATCGGTGAACTTATTTTGTTGTTCAGTGTCTGTTTTAACCGAAATCAAAAATAAAATACACCTTTTAAAGTATATAAAATTACAGAGAAAACATTTCAAACAAATGAATTTTCAGGTCAGAACACTAAAATTTAAAAAAAAAATCAGTAATCCAAATTAATATGCCTAACAAAAAATTTAATGCTGACAAAATCCTTACCAAGTATTCAGCGTTTCCACTGTTTAAACAACCAAATCAAAATTTTCAAAAATATTTTTTTCAATTTCGGGAAAACCTGGACAAAAAATAAAAACCTCCCAGGATTCGGAAATTTCCAGTTAAGGCAAATTCCCGTGAAATCCTGAGATGAACGCACTAACCGATAAAAATAAACTCAGAAATGGATTTTTTGGGGTTATTTAGTTATTTATCGATTTCTCAAATACATTTGCATATTAAACTTCTCAAAGTCTTTACAAAAAAACGTATGTAAAAGATTTTCTTTGTCATTTTTTAACCTCTCCTCACTTTCGCAAGTAAGAAAAGTACTTCAGCAAAAAATATTCAATCTCTGCTATAGCTATAGCTAAGGCTACCAACTGTACGGATTTTTTCCTTACCGTACGGATTTTTGACCCTTTCCGCGGATTTTAAACAGGCCGGATTTTTTGTACGGAATTTTCGCATAATACGGATTTGTACGGAATTCAACAACTTTTTAAAAAATTCATTGTTTTTTTGATTGGGTCAAAGCTTTTGCTAATAAGACATTTTTATTTAACTGTCAGTTTGATTTTAAAGAGATAACTTACATAATTTTCCGGGTTTTCCTCAGTTCATACTTGATTGTCAATAATTGTCAATAATTGTCAAATTCCTTACAAAACATATTTATCAAATAAAAGATCAAAAGGCTTTCTAAAGCTTGTGAAAACCTTGTGTTGTGCTTGTATAAAAGCTCTAGAAATGTTTTTGTGAAAACACTGACAACGATATTATTCGTAAAAGCAAACTTGATATTTTGTAAACTTTTAATCGTTTAACAAAAATATGTCTATTTCTAAAATTCCAAATTTATCTAAATAATTCCTTGACATTTTTGTCATACCATGGTGTCATGTCGGTAAAGTATACGGATTTTTGCTCAGCAAGAGTTGGTAGCCTTAGCTATAGCTATAGCTATAGCAGAGATTGAATATTTTTTGCTGAAGTACTTTTCTTACTTGCGAAAGTGAGGAGAGGTTAAAAAATGACAAAGAAAATCTTTTACATACGTTTTTTGTAAAGACTTTGAGAAGTTTAATATGCAAATGTATTTGAGAAATCGATAAATAACTCAATAACCCCAAAAAATCCATTTCTGAGTTTATTTTTATCGGTTAGTGCGTTCATCTCAGGATTTCACGGGAATTTGCCTTAACTGGAAATTTCCGAATCCTGGGAGGTTTTTATTTTTTGTCCAGGTTTTCCCGAAATTGAAAAAAATATGTCTAAATTTCCTGATTAAAATGATTATTATTAAATATTATTATTTTTTGAGCTTTATTTTAAAGGAGTCTAATGCGTTTTCTCGTGCTTTGAAAGAACCATGAATTAATTTATGGATAATACCAGCTAAGGCAACACAAAATAATTGAATGCAAAAAAAAAACAATTATAGTCAAGTTTTTGGAAACCAGAATTTGATTCATTCTAATGCTTGTATTCCTGTAATTTTATTTAAAATAGGTGAGCAGATAATATTTTGAACAATATTTTATTCATTCAATTAATATTTAACGACAATCTTATCGAATATAATTAAACATTTTCCAGTTTGTTGTTACATGCTAACAAACAACGTTAATTTTTCTTTTATGTGGCTAAAACTTTGTCAATGATTCGCGTTCACCAAAGAGGGCATTTTGCATCATAAATCTGTCCATACAAATCTTCATAGCTGTTCAAAGTAATCTTTACAAAAAATGTATCTTGATACTTCGGCAAAGCTGCGTGTACAGATAAGAAGACTTTAGGAAACAAGAGTTTTGTTTTTACATAATAACAGTAACCAACAATGGCAATGGACTTTCAAATGAATTTGTAGGGAAATGTAGTAAAAATTAATACAACACAATTATGTATTTTTAAATCAGGATATGAATGAAATTATGATAATTAGAAAAGAAAACAAAAACAATTGTCTTAAAAAACATATGAATAATAATTATTTAGCCTGATATTTAATCTTTTTTATGATACAAATTTATTAAAATCAAAACTCTGTACCGCAATGATAAGCCTTCTAAAATATTTCAAAAATAATGAGAAAAATAAAATCATAATTAAATATAAATATAGCAAACAATTTTGAATATATTCCAAAAATAATGAGAATAAAAATATGAAAAACATTTTTTTCAAAACGATTTTTTTGGAAGCTTTTGCAAACAGTTTTAATATATTCAATCAAATCAAATATATACTATGACATTTCAGGTAACTTTAAAATCAATAACAGTCAAAAATCTAAAATTATTTTTACTTCGATGAATTGTTCAGTAAATTATTTATCAATAGTTACAAAAATTATATTTCAATTATCAGAAGCAAAATATTTCTTCGAAAATAATAGTAGAGTCAAATTAAACCATTCAAAATAACATTTCATTATAAATTATGTTTTGTTCAGTTTAAAATAGTTAAAATTTACCGAAAACCTTTTCTTTACACTTAAGTTTTTTGTTGAAATTTAGGTTCTTTTAACTGAAAGCCTCCCAAAATCGTTCAAATATATAAAGATGAAGATTTGATCCGCAACATTTACATGTTTTTATTCACTTATTTTTTTTTTGTTTTTCGATTGAAAAGCTGTGATCGCTATAATACATTTATTTTTAAATCGATCAGTTGAGTTAATCCACTAAGTTTATGAAGATCAATCAATAAAGTTGTCATTCCATCACATTCTAATTTATTTTTTTATAGGAGTTGTTTAATTAGGTTTCTTGTATTTATTTATTTTTCAACAAGATCAATCAGCTTCAAACTGTTTTTTTCTGGTCACGCTGTTGAAGTTTACATTGGTAGCGAGCAGGATTCACTGATCGCGTACTGTTCGAAATAATCCCAAAATACCTATGTTTAATTCTTCTGTCCATAAAACACAGATAATTATCATTATGCAAAGTGTAGTAAGTGTCTAAAAGGAACTAAATGACCTAAAATATGATGAGAGGGCTAATGGGGTAAAATGGGCTATTTCAAACAATATCAAGATTTAATTTACTTGAACATCTTACACATTACAAAGTAATTCATTTATCACCATATTTTGCAAATTGTTTCGAAAAACAATTCAAATTACATGAGATATTTTTAAAAGGGGAAATGGGGCAAAATAGGAAGTTTCAAATAATTCCAAAATTATATCTTTCAATTCTCATGGCCATTTTAAACAAATACCAGTGATTAGTTTATAAAAAAATATATGCAAAAGACTTATAAACAAATTAAATTAGGAAAAATAGGGAAAAATGGCCCATGGGGTAAAACGGGTTATTATAAGTAATCCTAAATTTGCATTATATGATTCTTGTGCCGATTTTGCACGCATAGCAGAAATAAGTTTACGAAATTCCTACGCTAAATGCTGTAAAAAGAAGTAAAATTAGCTAAAATCGTCAAAAAGGGCCCGTTGGGCAAAATGGGTCACTTCAAATGGTTCCAAAATATCACCATTCGATTCCCCTGCTAATTTTACATCAAAATAAGTATAAAGATATCCTATAAATGTTAATATGGTTAACTAGTAGAGTGAAAATACAGAAAATTCCAATTATTAGGACAAATGGGGCAAAATGGATCCTTTCCCGTCATTTCCGGTGGGTTTGCTATGCGCCAATCGATTCCTGAGATTTTTTCACATAAGAACAACTATTTTTCAGAAGAAAAAAACAGCGGCTTCAATTTAATGGGATTAGAGGTGGGTTTCCGCCCACTGTGCGCTGGGTCAATAGTCAATAGGTCACTTTTTATTAGGGATTATCCGAAGTGAAAGTTTTAGAAGGCCTTCAGATAATTGATCTGGATTGTACAGTGAAGGTGGGGTCGGGAGGTCTAAATGATATGTATTTTTCCAGTGGTTATTTAGCTATTCCTTAGTGAGGAAAGGAAAAAGATATCAAAATAAAAAAAAAAACAACCAAATTTTGCGTCAACAGTGGTTAACAATGGCAAAGTTATAGTTAAAATAATCAGTTTCATACAATATTTTCACGATGATTTTGAAAAAAAAAACAAATAAATATGGATTCTTTGTGATGATTTCTCCAAATTGGGCTGTAGAGGGTTAAGACTCAATTTAGCATGCTATAAAAATAGCTTGACTTGCTTGCATTACTGTAGTTTACTATAATAAGCTTTAGATTCATTAAGCTTTGGTTTGTTTTATAGCACAAGCCTTAATATTTATTATAGCATACTAAGGGTGCGTTTAGTGGAAAATTTGATGATAGTTCAAGATTGAATTTATATTTAATTTTACCCTTTTTTTATTTTCTCCCCAGGCCGTCTCCCCACCGAAGCCACCCCCGGTCTGATCACGTGGAAGTTCATCCAGCAGAAGGTCCCGTGGAGTTTGATCTTCCTGCTCGGCGGAGGTTTTGCACTGGCCGAAGGTGGCCGCGTCTCCGGGATGTCCACGCTGCTGGGCCAGTCGCTGTCCGGCCTGAAGACGCTGCCCCCGCTGCTGTTGCTGTTTGTGGTTTGTCTCACGGCGCAAACGCTGACCGAGTTCACCTCCAACGTGGCCATCTGTAACATCATGTTGCCCGTGCTGGCCGAAATGGTAAGAAGACTGCGATTGAATGAAGAGTTCGCCTTTAACGATTTTATTTTATTATGCAGGCCATCGCGATCGAGATTCATCCGCTGTACCTGATGCTGCCGGCGGCACTTTCCTGCAGTATGGCCTTCCACATGCCGGTGGGAACGCCTCCGAACGCCATCGTGGCCGGAGTGGGAAACATCGCCATCAAGGATATGGCCGTGGCCGGTATTGGGCCAACGATCTTTACCTTGCTGGTGGTTTGGGGCAGCTTCCCCACGTGGGGTGTCATCGTGTATCCCGAGCTGAGCACATTCCCCGATTGGGCTCGACCAACGAATGTCACGGTGAATTAGGACGACGGAATTAGAAGCTAGGCATTATATTGGGCCGTGAAAGTTGTTGTCAAGGAAGACAAAATGGGGTTGGAACCAAAATTTGTGCCAAAAAGTCGGCTTGTAAGAGCGTTAATTTCGGTTAATTAGTTAGTAAATCTAATAAAAGAAAGGCTCAACGATTGTTGGATTGAGTTATCAAAACGCTTAGATACGTGAAATTTGATCCAGCAAAAATATTTGTTAGCAATAAATCGTTGGCAACATAGCGATGGGAATAAATTAATTGATCACAACGAATAGAGTGAGTGAAATTTGCACAAAACAAAACTGGTTTCAGCTTCCAGCTGAATTATGTTGCAACGTTACACATTTCTTCGAAACAATCAACAGGCACTGACAATATCTAGAATAGACGGAAAGGCATTTGATCAACTGTATTTGGAAAAAAGCTATACCATGCAATATATTGCACGATGCATTATGAACAAATAGTAATATATTTTGATACACCATAACTTTTACACCCGTCGATTACTTAACAGAGTGAATGCAGCAAACTTGATAGAAGAGAACACCGTAATGATGCGAAACTCGTCTTCCAGCGACTTAGAATGTACTCAGACCAGGGCGCATAGAAAAGGATGTGTCGAAAGTATATGAATTGCAAATTACCGAACCAGAACTACTTTGTGAATAGCAAAAGCAGCAGTAACAGCACAAACACGTTGCTCTATGTAAACTTAAAACGATTTAGATGACATTTGATTGTATAAATGTAGCTGTAGAAATTGAATATTTTTATTTAAAAAATAAAGGAAATTTTAACTGAATAAGAATGTATTATTTTTCTACAATACTTTTACATGAATCCATGCAGTCCTTCAAACAAAGCTTTTTTAATAACTTTTTAAACGTGGTGGGAGATTTTTCTTATAAAAGTTGTGCTTTCCAAAAAAATATCTTTGTCTGTAAAATAAGTAAGGGTTCAAAGACCCTTAAATATTTTTTTGGATTTTATTTTTCTCGACAATGACCAAAGTCAAGGGAAAAGCCATGTTTTCAACATTTGGAGCACTTTTTTGGGTCATACCTAAACTCAACAACTCAAAATAAAGAAAACGAAAAAAATGTTGTTCGATTACCTGAAGATTAAAACAATTTTCCCCTTTCTTGTAATGTTATGAAAATCATTATTAATCAATGATTATCAACCAGAAAGTCAATGATCACTTCACAAAATTATGTAACTTTTGAAACACGTTCGATTTAGATCGAAAAATCCTTTGAGGCCTTACAGAATCGTACATCCAGCTTATCGTCGCTGTTGTGCTATCTTGTCGCACTTGCATTATGGGCCAAATTGAGATAGAAATGCCATTTTATGTAGCTCTCAATGCTCTCAATGATCCCCAAAATTCGATTTCAATCCTGAGAATAACCGAAAAAACTCCGTGCATTGTTGTCCCTTTTCATATGAAAAAAGTTTCAACCTTGTCGTGCTATCTTGACACAACTGGCCAAAGGGATTTCAAGTCAGAACGCGTATTGCGTATGACACACGTACAAGTACGACTACCGTAAACATTTGTAATTCTAACTCGGGACTCCGGCAACCAAATTCAACCAAGCTTCGAGATAATGCGCAGAATGGGCAACCAAACAAAGTTTGTTTGTTATTGTTTACATTGCGTGCTCTATTTTTTGTTTAAAAAACGTGTGACAACATAGCACGACTGCGTCGATATGCTGATTCATTTTGGTGCTAAAAATCGTAAAAATTGGACTTAATACAAAGCATTTTAAACTAATTATTGATATATATATTTTTAAATGATTGACGGCTTCACTTTATATCATTTCTGTTTTTTTTTCTTTGTGACAACTTCTGATAAACGAGTATACAATACTTAACATTAACAAAGTTTAAGTTATTCAGAACCGATCCAGCTTCAAAGTCCATAGCGAACGGATTGTTCAATTGCGTCATAACCATTGTTGACAACGGAGATTAGTCTGTAGTCTGACAGTCAGCATCATGTCACAGAATGGCCTATCTCCAGATGTGTGTCACGAGTTTTGAAGGTGTCAACAAAAATAAAATGGGTTGCCGGGATGAAAACAACAACAACAATGTAAATAAATTGTTGTGAATGAATAAATAAATGTTTCAATCGTTTTTTTATATCTGAACTTTTTTCAAAAAAATTAACTCCTTATGGCCTATCTACAATCACTTTACTTAGAAAATTGTGGAAATGAATCTGTTTGGAAATTTTTTAAATCTACGGTAAGTTGACGTTTCCATATCGATGGTTAACAAACAATTGCATAGCACCGTATAACAACTTAGCGAGTTTTCTAAGTTGAAGACAGCCGTAAGTTGCGTACTTTTCTAATTAACTTATCTATTTTACTTCACTTAACAATTCCAAGCTAAGTGATTGTAGGTAGGCCATAAACCGAATGTGCCTTAAAATTTATATAATTTTATGATGCAATCATTAAAGTTTAGGCATATCTTTTCAAATTGTCGTCAAAATAAATCACAACCTTTAGGATACTATTTTAAACATCCCTAAAATATTGTTAGAGAAGCAAAATTTATAGCATTGAACGACGAAGGGATCAACTCAAAGCGCAAATATATCTTTTTCGAGATTGTTTAAATATTTCTATTATCATACAAATCTCAATATTTGCGGGGCCTTTAAAACCTATTATAATTTTTATATCTTCTTCTGAAAAATAGAATAGAAACACAAGTAATATTTTCTGATATTGATCAGATTTTTCTTGTCTTCAATGTTGAATGTTTCAGAAAAAAAAGTGTTTAACATTAATTTCACATTTCCTTCAATAACTTCGAATTATACCTTTTTTACCTGTTATTCAAATCAGCGCAGAACCATTACTTTTCAAGAATAATGGCCTCATTACAGTAAATCATCCCATCACTTTCACCACAGCTGCGAGACCACTTCTGTAATAGCCGTTATAGATTCAACAATGCCAAGCCTCCACTTATTCTAAACGGTAGGTAAGTTTAGCTCTCATTGTGATTCACTTGTTGTGATTTCCCTCTCGTCAAGGGTTAGACAGACGAACTTATGACAATATTGCAGTGGTTGGTTCAAAAACTCCTGTGAATCTGTCTCACACTAAGAAAATTGCAGACTTATTAAAAAGTACGTATGTAATGTAGTTAAATTTTAATTAAAATTTGAAAAACTTTTATCAAGAATGCATTACAATGTATGTTTATTTAAACTATTAAATTATCATCAGACTAACAACTGCATCAATAAACATACGAGGTTTTTTATTTGTCCACCAGTCTTATGAAATTTTTGCACATTTCTTGCATTATAATGTATTAAAAAGTGCATCTAAGAATGCATAAAAGCTTAGTGCATGAGAAACCATTAGGTAATGTCTGTAACATCTTTCCTGTGGAAGTTCCCCAAGAAAGGTGACCTCATCTTCCAGAACAAATTTCTGTTCTACAAATAGAACCTCCTCTCTCGACCGATCACAAATCACAATATCACAAAAACAATTACCATTAACCGCTAACCTCTGAAAAAGTGGCATTATCACCCAAGTCCATGGTCTTAACGGATGGACACTTCGTCCACTCCGCCCAGCTCTGAGCTCAAGGCTATTTATGGTGACGACGTATTAAACACTTGACATTCAATTGCCTGTCCTAATCAGGTCATTGGCAGGCTTGCAATTAACCTATTGAGAAGTGAAGGATTGTTTACTCCCGTTTGAGAATAACTGTTTCAAGACGCTGGTTCGGAAGGTTCTTCCGGTTCACGAAACGAAAAAAAATATGTTACAGCTCGCGAAGCACCGACTCAGAACAATCGAGCGATCAAAATCTATCAAAACGAATTAGTTATCGCGTCAGGTCTCCGAATCAAGGATATCGCAAGCGACAAGTTCAACGGAACTACCTTCGCTGCCATAGCTGAGCTGCTACAGAGAAGTCGGAGGAGCTGAGGTGTGATGATTGACTTTGCGCAACAATCACGTCCAGCCGTAATCGAGAGTTTAACGACTCGTCAGCCGACAGTTTGTACCGGCGGCACGGTGGTTTAACTGATCGCACAGTGTAATAAATTTGAAAATTTAAGTTTAATTTAAAATGCAAATTGAAATTATCATTCTTTGATCAAGCTTAAATTTGACTGAGCTGATCAAATCGGACAACACCCTCGTTTTTGTCACAATCCCAAAGTTTCGCTTTGTTCGTAAAAAAAATGTTTGAAAAAAAACTCTATTTTCAAATAACTCATATCTCTGGAACCCCAAATCGTACTTAGTCGAAGCGGAACTAATTTTTTAAGAAAATTTGACATTTTTACATGTAAAAGTTTTACAATCAATTTTGTACGCCTTGCGGATCCAAAGATATCGCAGTTTGGAGGTTCTGAACATTTTTTTTTGAGGCGAAATGTATTAGGGAAAATTCTCATTAAAAAACTAACTTAATCCACCCATGTGGTTGGTGCCTTTCTCACTCTTTTCCAACAATGGGTGATATGTGATATGATGGGTTTGGACACAAATTTCGTCTGATTTCGATGAGTTCTGGAATACAAAAAACACAGATATCACTAAAGGGCTCATAAGTGGCATCTTAAGTGGTCATAACTTGAGACAGGGTTGCCAGATCGTCAATGTTTTAGACACGTTGGAAAGGTCTTTTGATTACCTTACCAACGATGGATCGGATGATGGATCCGGACATTGTTTACATACATTTAAGTGAGATCCGGCTACAAAAAAAGTAAATAAATGTCACTTAAGTGGTCAGAACTCGAGAAAAGGTTGCCAGATCTTCAATGTTTTAGACTCGTTGGGAAGGTCTTTCGATTACCTTACCAAGGATTGGTCGGATGATGGATCCGGACATTGTTTACATACATTTAAGTGAGATCCGGCTACAAAAAAGTAAATTAATGTCACTTAAGTGATCATAGCTCAAGACAGGGTTGCCAGATCGTCAATGTTTTAGACTCGTTGGAAAGGTCTTTCGATTACCTAACCAACGATGGTTCGGATGATGGACCCGGACATAGTTTACATACATTTAAGTGAGATCCGACTACAAAAAAGTAAATTAATGTTACTTAAGTGATCATAGCTCAAGACAGGGTTGCCAGATCGTCAATGTTTTAGACTCGTTGGAAAGGTCTTTCGATTACCTAACCAACGATGGATCGGATGATGGATCTGAACATTGTTTACGTACATTTAAGCGAGATCCGGCTACAAAAAAGTGCATAATTATCACTTAGGTGGTTATAACTTGAGACAGGGTTGCCAGATTATCAATGTTTCAGACTCGTTAGAAAAGTCTTTTAATTACCTAACTAACGATGTATATCATGATGATGTTTGGTTCAGTTTACTGCCATTTATTCAACTTCTGAAAATATGCGAAAACACATTTTTATACATAACTTTTGAACTACTTATCGAAACTTCAAACAATTCAATACCACCGTATGGGACCCTAAACCAAGTCGAATGCGACTGGTTTGGTCAAAATCGGTTAAGCCAGTGCTGAGAAAACTGCGTGCCATTATTGGTCACATACACACACACATACACACACACATACACACACACATACACACAGACATTTGTTCAGTTTTCGATTCTGAGTCGATATGTATACATCAAGGTGGGTTTTCAAGCTTAAAATAAAAACTAACTTAATCCACCTATGTGGTTGATGCCTTCCTCACTTTTTACCAAAAATGGGTAATATGAGTGGTTTGGACACACATTTAAGCTTTTTTTAGTTCCAGAAAAAACACAGATATAACTTATGTGGTAATAACTCGAGACAGGGTTGCCAGATCTTCAATGTTTTGGACTCATTGGAAAGGACTTTCAATTACCTAATCAACGATGGGTCGGATGATGGATCCGGACATAGTTTACATACATTTAAGAGAGATCCGGCTTCAATAAAGTACATAAATATCACTTAAGTGGTCATAACTCGAGACAGGGTTGCCAGATCTTCAATGTTTTGGACTCATTGGAAAGTTCTTTCAATTACCTAACCAACGATGGGTCGGATGATGGATCCGGACATAGTTTACATACATTTAAGAGAGATCCGGCTTCAAAAAAGTACATAAATATCACTTAAGTGGTCATAACTCAAGACAGGGTTGTAGATCTTCAATGTTTTGGACTCATTGGAAAGGCCTCTCAATTGCCTAACCAACGATGGGTCGAATAGTGGATCCGGACATAATTTACATACATTTCTGTGAGATCCGGCTTCAATAAAGTACATAAATATCACTTAAGTGGTCATAACTCGAGACAAGGTTGCCAGATCTTCAATGTTTTGAACTCATTGGAATGGCCTTTCAATTACCTAACCAACGATGGGTCGGATGATGGATCCGGACATAGTTTACATACATTTAAGAGAGATCCGGCTTCAAAAAAGTACATAAATATCACTTAAGTGGTCATAACTCAAGACAGGGTTGTCAGATCTTCAATGTTTTGGACTCATTGGAAAGGACTTTCAATTATCTAACTCACGATGGGTCAGATGATGGATCTGGACATAGTTTATATACATTTCTGTGAGATCCGGCTTAAAAAAAGTACATAAATATCACTTAAGTGGTCATAACTCAAGACAGGGTTGCCAGATCTTCAATGTTTTGGACTCATTGGAAAGGCCTCTCAATTGCCTAACCAACGATGGGTCGGATAGTGGATCCGGACATAATTTACATACATTTCTGTGAGATCCGGCTTCAAAAAAGTACATAAATATCACTTAAGTGGTCATAACTCGAGACAGGGTTGCCAGATCTTCAATGTTTCGGACTCATTGGAAAGGCCTCTCAATTGCCTAACCAACGATGGGTCGGATGATGGATCCAGACATCGTTTACGTGCATATAATTGAGATCCGGATATTTGCGAAAACACGTTTTTATACATAACTTTTGAACTACTTATCGAAACTTCAAACAATTCAATAGCGATGTATGGGACCTTAAACCAAGTCGAATGCAACTGGTTCGATCAAAATCGATTCAGCCAGTGCTGAGAAAACTCAGTGAGAATTTTGGTCACATACATACATACACACACACACATACACACACACATACACACACACATACACACACACATACACACACACAGACATTTGTTCAGTTTTCGATTTTGAGTCGATATGTATACATGAAGGTTGGTCTAGGAGCTTTTAATAAAAAGTTCATTTTCAAAGCAGGATTATAGCCTTACCTCAGTGAGGAAGGCAAAACACACATATCACTCAAGGGCTCATAAGTGGTCAGAACTCGAGACAGGGTTGCCAGATCTTCAATGTTGTGGACTCGTTGGAAAGGTATCTCGATTACCTAATCTACGATGGGTCGGATGATGGATCCGGACATTGTTTACATACATTTAAGTGAGATCCGGCTACAAAAAAGTACATCAATATCACTTAAGTGGTCAGAACTCGAGACAGGGTTGCCAGATCTTAAATGTTTTGGACTCGTTGGAAAGGTCTTTCGATTACCTAACCAACGATGGGTCGGATGATGGATCCGGACATAGTTTACATACATTTAAGTGAGATCCGGCTTCTAAAAAGTACATTAATATCACTTAAGTGGTCAGAACTCGAGACAGGGTTGCCAGATCTTCAATGTTGTGGACTCGTTGGAAAGGTCTCTTGATTACCTAATCAACGATGGGTCGGATGATGGATACGGACATTGTTTACATACATTTAAATGAGATCCGGCTACAAAAAAGTACATAAATATCACTTAAGTGGTTATAACTCGAGACAGGGTTGCCAGATCTTCAATGTTTAAGACTCGTTGGAAAGGTCTTCCAATTACCTAAATAACGATGTATAACATGATGATGGTTGGTTCAGTTTACTGCCATTTATTCATCATCCGAAAATATGCGAAAACACATTTGTATACATAACTTTTGAACTACTTATCGAAACTTCAAACAATTCAATAGCACCGTATGGGACCCTAAACCAAGTCGAATGCGACTGGTTTGGTCAAAATCGGTTCAGCCAGTGCTGAGAAAACTGAGTGACATTATTGGTCACATACACACACACATACACACACACATACACACAGACATTTGTTCAGTTTTCGATTCTGAGTCGATATGTATACATCAAGGTGGGTTTTCAAGCTTAAAATAAAAAGTTCAATTTCAGAGCAGGATTATGAAGATTATGAGGAAGGCAAAAAGATCGATTTCGTAGAGAACTGATCTTTTATTGAAATTGAAGAGGGTCGGGAACAAAAGTACCAGAAAAATTCCTGATTTGAGCTGGAATTGCTCTAAGTCAAATATTCATGTATTTTGTGAATAAATCGTTTTAATCAAAACAATGTTGAAAAGTATTACTTTTCCAAATAAGTGCTGAAAAGTAGAACTTTTCATCATTTATTTTGAAAAGCGTTGCTATTCGATTCTGTTATTTTTGGTACAGAAAAGTAGGCTATTTCGTCTTTCAAGAATGACAGGGAAATTAAGTAGTTTCACAACGGATTTGCAAAAAAATACATTATAAAATTATGTTTTGCTAAATAATTTCAATTATTATGTACCTATTTTGTTTTATTCATTCAAAAGATTGAATTTTTTTTTTGTAATCATAACGGTTTCAGCTGAGTGCTAGGTTTAAGTCATCGCTCCTAACTCTATCCAATATCGATGCCGCCAAGATACTTGTCGTACGTCACTTTTTGACGTACATGTGTCAAACGCGTTCTGACCTGAAGTCCCTTTGGCCAGTTGACGCACTTACATCATTTTCAGGCTGTGTCAAGATAGCACGACTAGATTGAAACTTCTTTCATATGAAAAGTGACAAAAATGCACGGAGTTTTAACGGTTTTCATTGAAAATCTCAGGATTGAAATCAAGTTTTTGGGATCTGTGAAGGTCAAAAGGTAAGGCATTGTGAGCTGCACATAATGGCGTTCTTAATTCAATTTGGCCCAAAATCGACGTACGACAAGTTAGCCCGAGAGCGATGAATTGAGTTGTGTAAGGGGATGGATTTTTTTTTGTTTTGCACCATTTAGTAACGAACTAGAGATTTTTCTACAATAGAATTTTACTCCTAATCCAGTGTGGCGATACTCGTTGGAGGTTTCAGTTGACCAACTGCGCGCAGTCAATCAATGGGTGGCACGCGTCGTTGTCTCATAGTGATGGGGATTTGTGTTCTATCCGTTCTCCCCTCGGCCAGTGAATGGACGTATCACTCGGTGGCAAGACGTCGATCAGTGCAGATCTAAGCAGCACCGGAAGAATATATACACTGTGTTCAAAAGAGTGTCTCACGTACTTATTCAGGGGGGATGAAAGCTGACAATGGAGCGAAAGGAGTTGCGATGACTGATTTTGGGCAAGTGAGCGAGTGTTTGAATCTGTGGCAATAGTGTTCTAATTCGGGTTAATTTGTGAACAGAACATCTGAGGTCCCGGCTGAGGAGGGCGAGATGGGATGTTTCGGCCGGATGCGACAGTTTGTGAAGGTGTACTGGAAGTCGCTGTTTGTACTGCTGGTTCCAACTCTAACCGCCCTGATCTTCCTGGTCGACACCTCGCCAGCCTTTCGATGTTTGTACGTGGTGATTGTGATGTCCTTCCTATGGGTTACCGAGGCCCTGCCCTTACCCATCACTTCAATGCTGCCAATAGTGCTGTTTCCGCTGATGGGAATCCTCAGCACAGGCCAGACCTGTATGGTTTACATGAAAGAACCGGCCATTATGTTCATCGGGGGGATCGTTCTGGCGCTGGCCATCGAGTACTGCAACTTGCACAAACGGGTCGCACTCAAAGTGATTGCACTGATTGGATGCAGCCAACGGCGGTTGCACTTTGGGTTGATCGTTGTCACCATGTTTATGTCGATGTGGATCTCGAACACGGCCGCCGTGGCCATGATGTGCCCCATCGTGCAGGCCGTGCTGCAGGAACTGGAATCGGTGAGCGAACTCTTCACGCGAGATGTGAACCGCCTTGAAGATCGGTGTGTTTTGAAAATGTCTCGTCTCTCGTTCGCAGCAAGGACTCTGCCAGATGTACGAAAGTGCCGGTTCCGTTGAAGGTGCCGACGACGGAAAGCAGAAGGAAGAGTATACCAACACAGTGTGCGAATCTGCGACGCAGATTTAACATCCAAATTCTTTCGTTCACAGAAAGAGGAAACCTTCGCGAACAACATTGTGCTACTTCTTGGGGACGGCTTATGCGTCGAGCATTGGAGGTGATGCATGCGAATTCTTGATAAACCTTGAACATCAATTAACGTAACAACTTATTTTGTCAGGATGTGGCACCATCGTGGGGTCGGGGACGAATCTCACCTTCAAGGGAATCTACGAGAGCCGGTTCCGGAACGCGCCCGGAATAGACTTTCCCGACTTTATGTTCTTCAACGTGCCGCTGATGGTGGTGAACATGCTGATCGTCTGGGTGTACCTGCAGTGGCACTTTATGGGATTGTTTAGGTAAGAATCGACCGTAGGTGTGACAAGATGTGACAAAGGGGGAAGGGGGGGAGGGGTTGGGAGACTGTGACGTCACGCTTGGTTTTTTTTATGAATGCATAATATTGATTCGAATTATGTTTAATTGAATGTGATGCTTTCTTTTTATTTATTTTTTTACTAATTTTTATTTAGAAGTATGACATAAAAATTGATTATACATATAGTCACAATTTTATTTTTTATTCAGATGGAATTTTATTTTTTTGCGGATTTTGACTCGAAACAAATGTATTGAAAGCAACTGAATTGAAAAAAAAATCCAAAATTATGAGTGTTTAAACCAAGTTTAAACTTTAACGAAATAAATTTAAAAAAGGCCGATGCAAATATTTTTAAAAGTTTTTGTCCCTCGGCTCTGGCCGGAGTCGAGGGGGGGGGGTTTGCAATAAAAGTTTTCAAAAATGTAAAATTAGACGAAAACAAAAATTTTAGCGAAAAAAAAAATAACTTAAGCGATAGTAGACATCGAAAATTTTCAAAAATTCTAAAGTTTTTTAAATCAACCCAAACATGCTAAAAATGATTCTAAACGCAGGGGAATTCATTTTAAATTGATTTTAACTAATTGCACTTAAATTTTCATAAAAATATTGAAGTTTTTTGAAAAAAATATTTTTTTGCCCCCTGATTTTTCGGGCCAAAAGTGAAGGGGGGGGGACAAAAACTTTAAATAAAATTTGTACCAGCCTAAGTTCTATAAAAAAAAATAACATCGATACACAGAAGGGACGTGTGACGTACTTTTTAAGGAGGGGGGGGGGGGTTACCTTGCGTGACAAAATTTGACATAGAGGGGAGGGGGGCATTAATTTTGGCCGATTTTTGCGTGACATACTTTATGGATGACGCCTAATTCAATAGTTTCACTCCCCTCTTTATTAAAAAGTTTTTGCAGGAGGAGGCAGGAGGCAATAACTTTACTCACTACAAAAATCGTAAAAAAATTTTTTTTTATAAAATTATAGAAAATTTACAAGTTGGGAGTTTGACAAATGTGACTATGCCAATTGGTGAACATTGATGTTAATTTATATTTTTCTGGATGTCTACTTTGGCTGTGTTTTTAACTCAGTTTTGCTTTATTTTGTGTAAAAATAAGTATGCAGTTATTTTTGTATTATATTAGACTATGAATTTACGCATTTCGTTTTTTTTTTGAAAAAGAGGCTGTAAAAATATAACTATAAATGCAAAAAGTGATGATAGTAGATGGTAGATTAAGCTAATTACTATCAAAAACAAACATCATCTAAACATGGAGAACAACAATTTGCACTAAAATAAGATATATGTGAAGTTGTTCGTATAACAAGAGAAAAATAAAAAAAAAAATCTAAAAAAATGCATTACAAAAAATAACTATTGTAATCGATAGTTAAATCTACACATTTATTTTTCTTACATCTTATATTGAATATATCTTTTGGTTTTAAGATAACTGCAATCATATTTAAAGAATTTTAATAATTTTATCTTTTAATTGATGGAACATTTTTGTTAGGTTTTGTTTGGTATTTTCATACTTAATTTTAACTTCAAGGAATTTTTATATATTATATTTTAACTGGTCAAAAACAGTCAAACAAGAATAAAACAAGCTGATGAGCATGCCTTTACTAAGGCAAGTTTTATGGTTCATTGTTCTTTTTCCATTTCAATTACATACTACGATTGCTCGTACGACTGAAAGATGTTTGGTTGTTGTTTGCGGACTACGATTTCTCATATGTAAATACTAAGACTTGACTCCAGAACAGAACTGACTCAACAATGGCCGTTAGAGTGCCCATTTGGTAAGGTTTTCAACCAACTATTAATTCTCACAATTTCAGCCGCCAGTCCAAGGAATCGAAAATTGGCGCCGAAAGCGAAGCCATCGCCCGCCGTGTCATCGAGTCCCGCTACAAGGACATGGGCCCGATGACTTCGCACGAGATCAGCGTGGCGATCCTGTTCGTCCTGTCGATCGTGCTGTTCTTCACCCGCAGTCCGGGCTTCATCCCTGGCTGGGTGGACCTGTTCCCGGGGGCGTGAGTTTCGATGAGGTGCTTGGGGAAAATGTAAACTGATTTTTCCATCTTTTCAGCAAAATCAAGGATGCAACCCCAGCCATCTTCATCGTGGTCGCACTGTTCGTAATACCAGCTGATTGGCAATGGCTCAACTACTTCAGGAGGAAATCGGGTTAGTAGGTCAAAGTCTCCATACGCCAGCTACTAGTTTGTGGTAATCTAAACTGCGTTGATTAGATTGGGTGCATCGTTCACGGTTAGTTAGCCTTGTTGTGCGTAGATATAATACTTTTTCAAGATCAGTTTTTGGTTGTAAGGGCTCACCGAATCTACATTTCCCGACAGGCCCGTAGCCAGGGGGGGGGCTTCCGGGCTGCAGCCCCCCCCGAAATTTTTACCAATATTTTTAAAATTGAACTACCTTAAAAAAATTTTAAATCAATGATTGTGTGTTCTCTTCCCAGAAATAATTTGTAAGATAGAGAATCAAGAATTGATTGATCAAACTAAGTAATTTGCCTGTCCATTGCCGGGCTCAGGTTTTGTAGATTATGGATCCAAAATTTGGATATTTAAAAATTGAGCTGCAGATTTGAACATTGTTCCATTCAGTAACATCTCATTTATCTTGTAGTTTTAGCATTACATTGGTTAGGATGGTCCAAATCTGGGCTTACTTGGGGCTTCTAGCCCTGAAATCAAAGATTTACGCATCACTAGCCTAAGTTCCAAAATTTGAGCTTTTTCTGACCACTGACCACCAAGTTTGGGCAAAATCGTCAAATTGTATGGAGAAAAGCAACTGTAATATCTTCTTTAAATTTGGAAAAACTTTCCCGAAGACACCTTATTTTTTTTGGGTTTTTTGCTAAAAAGTTATTAACCTTCGAAAATAGCAATTTTCGAGCGGACTGCTCTAAGGGGCTACATAGAAATAATTACCGTCATCTGGGGCGAATCGGGACTACAGTCTGAATAGCAAAAATCCTTAGATCTTGTTGTCTTATTTTTGATTGTAGACCCCTGAAGAACCATAAAATAATTTAGAATTTTTGGATTCAATGTGGCGGTCAAAATGGAGGTCAAGAAATATTTCTGGTGTTTTTTTAAAGGTCTAATAAACCAAATTTCCATTTTTTGCTTTTTGGGTGCTTTTGAAACCGTCAGGGGTATTAAAAAACACCCAATAAGCAAAAACTTGGTGTATTGGACCATTAAAAACAGATGCCGAATTTGATGTTAAAAACAAGCAAATAAAACATGCCGATTTCATTTGTTCCTGATTCGGTTATCCGAAGTCCTTCGAACTTCGGATAATCGAAACTTTGGATAATCGAGGCTTCGGCTAGTCGAATTTGGATTGTAAAATTAATAGCCCTCCTTTATTTGCATTAAAACCTTTAAACTGTTAATACATGTTTTTCTCTACATTTTTCAAAATTTATCATAATTTCTCAAAAATATTTAGATTTTGTTTTCAAAAACGAAAGCATTTAATATGAAAAACATTTGAGTGAATTTTGACTATTATCAGAAATACAATTCTAATTTTATCGTTTTGGTTTTAAGAATATGGTTAGTTACATATCTAAGACCTTAGAGAAAATGCTTGAGAAATATCTGTGTGTATTTTTATTACTTTTTCGTAAACCTTTTTCCGAAACCACTCGTCCAAAATGCTTTCTTTTGGTCACATTTTTAGTTTCTACCGTGGCCAATCTTCAATTTTATTTAATATATCAAAATCGGAAGATCAACTAAGTGAATACTTATTATCAACTAATTTTCACTTTGTGCATGAGCTTGCGATTTTAAAGGAAGAAATAAAATGATAAAAATATTCAAAACGTTAAAAAATTTAAGCTTGGATTCAAAAACTCTGAAATTAAATTAATTAAACATCACTTTCAAATTATATAATTTCTGATCAATAATTCATTTTTAAACTATTTAATTTCTATTTTTGGATTTTACAGATTAGAATTTGCATTTTGAAAATTTTAAAATTTCTTTATTATTTTTATAATTTCTTATTTCTGAATATCAATTGTAAATATTTTCCAAAGTTTATGTTGCCACCTTTTCAAAATGGACCAAAAAACAGAGAGCAAATACAATATTAAAAAAAATAGCTTCACAATTTTAATGGAAATAACTTATTTCGATTAAGTCTTTTTAGGACCAGCGACCAGGTCGGTCCGGAAAACAAATTTGAAATATTTTTCCTGCTTTGATAATCATATACGACATGTTTGGGCTCGTTTAAAAATATTTAGAATTTTTGTAACATGTCGCGGAATCGCGGAAAGTTTTTTCTCACGAAAAAAGGATTTCGCCATCAGCTAGATATTTTGAAAACTGATGATGCAAAACAACTGTACTGATTTAAAGTGTGTTTTGAACTTTTTTAAAATAATAAAACCATAGCTTGTAGCTTTGATTTGTAACCCTCTCAACTTTGGTCAGAGTTTAGTGACATAAACTTCAGAATAATATTCGCAACGGCTAATTGAAGATTTAAAAATTTTACACTTTCAAATTTCTAAATTTTCATAATTTTGATTTAAATTTTTGGTATAAGACAAAGAAATGCCAGAAATCAAAAATAAAAATAATAAAAACATAAAAATTTAAGATAACAATTCAACAGAATAATATCAAAAATCTGAAATTCCAAAAATAAAAAATCTAAAACTGAAAAATTAATAAAATAATTGATACTTAAGAAATCCTAAACTAAAAAAATATCATTTTAAAATTAAGTTATTCAAAATCCAATAAATTATGTTTTTCAATCTTAATTTTGGATGTTTTAAATATTTTTATGTTTGAATTCTAGTATTCCTAAATTAATTTATATTTACCAGAAAATTAAGTGATTTTTGTAATGGCTTTTCCCTTATTTCAGCATTTTAAGATTCAGCGTTTTGATAGTCAGCTTCATGAGGCAATTCTTCAATATTATTTAAGCGAATACATTAGTTTTAAACGTTATTTTCAGTCGCATCCAAATAAACAAATCAAAATCTCATCAACACATATTGCTCCCGAAGAAATATCAAACGACGCTTTTTGCTTCTGTTCCTTTTCAGCTGCGTACCGCTTAAGAGAAGTCTTTTCGTAAACCTTTTCTTGACCGTTCCTTGAGATTTTTGTATGGAGTTTTAAGAGTCTCCGTACTACAGGACATTTTTAAAATTTTCGTTTGAAAGTAAAATATAGTTCTTGTAGTAAAATTTAGACTAAGATTTGATTTACAGGAAAAATGTAATTGATTTAAGAATTCTTACATAAAGTATTCTTTACTTTTAAAACAAAAATTTAAGATAATAATTACACATGATAATTTAAAAAAATCAGTAATTCCAAAAATGAAAAAAATCAAATACATAAAAAAATATAAAATAATTACAACTAAAAAAATCCTTAAATTAATAAAAAAAACATTTTTTATCATTTTTAAATAATGATATTCAAAAAATAATTTTCAATCATTTCAATAAATTATGTTTTAATAATCTTATTTTTTTTACACTTCGAATATTGGTATGGTATGAATTCAAGTGCAGACTAAGATTAGATTTACAGGATAAAATTAATCAATTTATGATTTCTTACACAAAGTATTCTTTACTTTTAAAACAAAAATTTAAGATAATAATTACACATGATAATTTCAAAAAAATCAGAAATTCCAAAAATGAAAAAAATCAAATACATAAAAAAATATAAAATAATTACAACTAAAAAAATCCTTAAATTATAAAAACATTTTGTATCATTTTTAAATAAAGATATTCAAAAAATAATTTTCAATCATTTCAATAAATTATGTTTTAATAATCTTATTTTTTTGTGCTTCGAATATTGGTATGTTTGAATTCAAGTGCAGACTAAGATTAGATTTACAGGATAAAACTAATCAATTTATGAATTCTTACATAAAGTTTTCTTTATTTTTAATTTAGCAACGTTTCGTAAATATAAAATTTCTAAACCATAAAATGTGCAGGATTTTGTTCCTAGAGTCAAGATATTGCTTGAACAAACATCGATTTTAATAAATGGTTACAATCCTAAATTATTAAACATGTATATAGAATAAAATTTTATTAAAAAATTATCTTTAGAATTGAGATCTGATTAAATTTTTTTGTCATGTTTTAAAATTTTATTTTTGCTCAAATTCTGGACCAATTTTCAGAATACAATGAGTAATGAATTTGAAAATGGCGTTTAGTCGGAATATTAAAGTTAAACATGATTCGTTTTAATGTTTGATGCAATCGAGGAAAATTTTAACGGTTACAAATGCATTTAAAAATGGTTACATATGCATTATTAACAACTCTTCCAGTGAATATTTTGGCGTTAAAAATTAATTTAATACATTTTATCTAAATTTTTAACACATTAAAATTAAACACAGGCACTGATTTTTTCTTCAAATATATATTTATTATAGGCCTACACAGAAAAAAATGTGAATTTACTCGACACGGAAAAAATGAATCACATGTAAACTCAGTTGATGTAAACTTGAGATTCGACGTAATTTTTTTGTTGCCATGGAGACACTTCAGAAGCTGAAATTTCAACGATTATATTTTTTTGTATTTCATTAAAATTATTTATTTTTGAGAGCACCAGGAGCTTTGCCAAATATGAAATGGCTTCAATAGCTTAGAACAATTGAAATAAAACATTGTTTAAGTTTGTTTATAAAATTTTAAGAAAAACAAATATTCCAGTTATGAGTTTTATGTTGTGCTAGAAAAAATGAAAAATATAAGATAAACCATCACAATTATCACACAGCTGAAAATGTAAATCCAGACGGTTTAAAATTTCTCTCAGTATAAAATACAGAAAACATAACACTTATGGTTAGATAAATCGATATTTCTTTTAAAAAAAATTTATGCTTTCAAAAATTTGATTCAAGTTAAGTATATTTTAAATTTAGCGACGTTTATCACGAAATTGGATTACAATTAAACAATTCAAGAAAATGTAAAAAAACACTTTCTCTACTCCTTTAATACAAACTAGCTGTTAAAATAAAGAAAAAAAATGACTAACGAGTTTCTTCAATAAATACATTGATAACTTAATATGAAAATCTTCGAAAACTTTTTTGCATACATTACATTAAAATTTTACAATTCATCTCAATAATTATACCACAAACCAAGTGATGGTATAAATGATTTGCTGATTTTTATACTCCTTGAATTTTTGCACCCAAGCCCCCCCCCCCCCCCCGAACAAAAATCCTGGCTACGGCCCTGTTTCCCGACATGTGGTAATACGTTTAACAAACAAAAATTCTTACGACAAATTCTATATTTTAGGTCCACTGCCCAAACAACCTTCATCCGCACTTATCACGTGGAAGTTCGTGAACCAGAAGGTTCACTGGAGTCTCATCTTCCTACTCGGTGGTGGCTTTGCCCTCGCCGAAGCAGGTCACGTTTCGGGCATGTCCGCACTGCTTGGACAATCCCTATCCGGGCTACAAAGTCTACCTCCGCTGGTACTGCTGCTCGTGGTTTGTCTAGCTGCCCAACTGCTCACCGAGTTCACCTCGAATGTTGCCATTTGCAACATTATACTTCCAGTGCTCGCTGAAATGGTTAGTACCATTATCAACATCTTCAACGATTTGGAACACAACATAATATTCGTTTCAGGCCATCGTGATCCGGACCCATCCACTCTACCTCATGCTGCCAGCGGCCATGTCCTGCAGCTACGCCTTTCACATGCCAGTGGGAACACCCCCGAATGCGATCGTGGCCGGTGTGGGTCGCATTGCGATCAAGGATATGGCGGTGGCGGGTATTGGGCCCACGGTGATTACACTGCTCGTAATGTGGCTCGGATTTCCCACGTGGGGTGCGATCGTGTATCCGGAGGTGAACAGCTTCCCGGACTGGGCCATAGAGGGTGCGGTCAATGCTTCGGCGCATTGAGATTTTGGCGATGCTTAAGTTGTTACGAGTAAATAAATATTTTTTGTTAAGTTAAAATTTGTAGATTGATTTTAATTTGTGTGTTTTTATACAAATGTTTCTATGTAAATGTTGAATCTTCATTTTTTTTTGTTCAAACACTTGGGATGCACGTTCGATATCTCTATAAAATAATCCATTTCTTCCCTACAAATTTGACAATCATTCAAAAATGCTGTTAAAAATCATGATCTGTGCTTAAATGTTCACATTATATAAAAGATCAAAGCTGCTGTCCTATGTTCGAGAACCTAGAAATTCTTGAACTATTTTGAATACTTTGTGCTACGTTTAGTTTGCATTTTTAATCAAATTAAAAACCTTTAAAAAATTATCATGTTTTGAATTTTGAAACAGAAATCAGTATGATGCAAAGCATTCGAATACCAAATCATATCCTGAGAAAGAATTTATGATTATATTTTATGTTTTGGGCTACAAAATGCCATTTTACGCTTTATTTATGAATTTCAATTTCGACGCGACATAAAATTTGGCAAAATTTTACCACACACGAACATCACTCGATCTCTAGGGAATTTATTTTCTCAAAATTCGAGGGTTGGAGATAGACGAGTTCTGTCCAGATGAATCGATAGAGCGTCAAAAATCGATGCAGTGTGATTTTTTAGCGATTTTTCCGATTAAAATTTATGCTGAATCGTCATATTTACGAACATGAAAATGACGTCCAGCCATAAAGTAAAACCTATACCTTTCTTCAGTAAGAAAGGCAAAAAATAGAAATATAGCAGAATTTGTGTTTCACGTCTTATTTTTATCCTTTTTTTTATTTATTTTTTGGTTTTATACAGAATTATATACTGAACATCAAATTCGAAGTCTCGGCTCGATCCCGCTCGAAAGATCGTCAAGTCGAAACATAATCACCAGCATAAATAATATAAAATAAGACGTTCAACACTCTGATTTGCTTTTGGAAAAATATCGGAAATCTGAACAAAAAAAAATTAAAATATATTTTTGAAATTAAAAATCAAATTTTCAATCTAAAAGTACTTTAAAATTTCAAAGAAAAGGTCCTTTTTTTAGTTATAGCAACTATTATTCATACATTTTCGATTTCTTGAGATTCTTTGTTTTACAAAATAATTCTAGAAAGAAAACTAATTAAAAAAACATATTGTTGAAGAGCTGAGAAAATTTCCTATAATTTTCTCTCTGGGACATTGAAAATTGGGCAATTAGTTTTTGAGACAATGCCTCTTGAAAAAATGGAAACGATGAAAATTAATTTCTCCAAGTGTCATCTAATGACCCTGAAATAATCGACTAACGATTACTTTGTTCCGATTTTCAATGTTAACAAATGAAACTTTTGCGATATTTTCTGATATTTTCAATTAAAATATTTCCAGAAAAATATGATTTGTTCTGGAAATTAAGGATTTTTTTTTATTTTTAAAACTTTTCAAAAGTGAAACTTGAATTTAAAACTGTATTAGAATGATTTTTTTTGACGTAGGGAATATATGAACCAGGGAAATCATATTCGCTTGCGAACTTTATTCACCCGCGAAAGAAGAGGAGGCAAACCACGCAAAAGAAAATCGCTTCCGAAATTCTCCCAGAAAAACAATCTGCTGATGATTTTTGGTGATTTTCCTTATTAGGATCACTTAAAATTATTTATTTCGTTTTGTTTACACATATTGCCCATCTACAAAATGTGACAGGTCATTTTTCGACGTGTGACGTTTCACTCGCCAGTGTAGTAGTGAAAAAAAATGATCCGCTGAATAATCAAGATGATGATTTTTTAAGAATCCTTTTACCGATCTTTCGTGCGCGAGAGTGTAGAGCCATGATCCCTTCGGATTTTTTCTCTTGATGAACGTTCAATGATTATCTTTTGATGATAATTATTCCATCGCTGGTATGGACAAAGTTTCATCCAAATCATAAAATACAAAGAAAAATTGCTTGCGAAATCCTACACAGAAAAAAAAAAATCCCGAAGTCGTGAATTGTTTGCATGAATTTGAGCACCACGAAGTAATACAGTATGTAAAAAAAGTATTTACACCCCTTGGGCACTATGCACATTTTGTGATGAAACATGTAAACAATTTAATGTTGACATAAACCTAGTACTACGTTTTGTTCAGAAACTCATGACGAACATTTTGCTGCAAAAAGCTCATGAAAATATGTTTTCTATAAAAAGTTATATAACAAATACTATTACAAAAATAAAAAAGGTGCAAAAAAAGTTTGTACACCTTTCGAAAAATTAACATAAATAAAGTTATTTGTTGACAAATCACCATAAATCCAGTCTCCCAACTTCAAATAGGCATCCTTGACTGATTAAAAAAATAATTTGGATTGAATATAAAGTTTACTTATTACTTAGTATAAAAGTTTATATAACTCTGGAAATTCTAAATAAAACTTATTTAAACTTAATTTTGCAAACTTTCAATTTAACTAAATGTCAATATAATACCATAGAATTGCTAAATAAACATTCTGGAGTGGGTATAACACCGTTTTGGGGGTCTTTGTATCGCTAGAATAGATTTTTCGTTGGAATTTCGTACCAACCCGGAATTACGTCGTCGAAAAATCCGCCGGCATCCGAACCGGTCCACAATTCACAAGTTAACCTATGTGGCATCGGAAAGGACATAAAATTTCCGATCTTTTGATACCCATACATCTAGGTTTTCTATAAAACCCACGTTTTTAAATACCTGGGCAAAAAGTAAGTTTGATCCACGAGAACAAAAATTACGAAATTCCATACATTTTTGGCAGATTGCTCAAACGAAACCATAACAACGTTTTTGCCTAAAGCAAAAAGTGCAGCAAAATGTTCGGCATGAGTTTCTGAACAAAACGTAGTACTAGGTTTATGTCAACATTAAATTGTTTACATGTTTCATCACAAAATGTGCATAGTGCCCAAGGGGTGTAAATACTTTTTTTACATACTGTATATTCACTTCACGTTTATAGTGCAAATGCACCATACTCATGTATAAATTCCTTCTTGGTTCTTAAATTCATGAACACAATTCACGATTTCAGAAATTGTTTTTTGTTGACTCATTTGTTGAAAATCTCAAAATTGTTTAGTTTTATTAGAAATGCAAAAATAAATTCAAATTGTTTTACAAGTTATTTGTAATGAAAATTTGTATTCAGGACCATAATAATTTGCAGGAAAAATAAAAAAGAGGGTGGGGGTACAAAAACTTCAAATAAAATTAGTATTGGATTAAATGTAATTTCAAATAAATGAAAAAAGAGGACATGTCTAAATTAAGTAAATATGTACTACATAAGAAAACCGACGCCGTCGTACTATCATGTCGTACGTCGCTTTTTGACGTTCCGAGAAAAACGTGTTTTAATGTTTTACCTTATGCCGGGACCGTGGTGTAGGGGTAAGCGTGATTGCCTCTCACTCAGTTGGCCTGGGTTCGATCCCAGATTTGTCTGATCACGCCTAACCTATAAAGGTTAGGTCGTTAGCTCAGTCCAGGTGTAGGAGTCGTCTCCCTGGGTCCTGTCCTGGTGGAGTCGCTGGTAGGCAGTTGGACTCACAATCCAAAGGTCGTCAGTGCGAATCCCGTGGTGGATGGAAGCTAAGGATTAAAAAGAGGTTTGCAATTGCCTCAACAATCAAGCCTTCGGACACCTAGTTTCGAGTAGGAATCTCGCAATCGAGAACGCCAAGGCAATGCTGTAGAGCGAATAATTTGATTTGAAAGTTTGACCTTGAATAAACAAAAATAAAAGCATGCAATGTAAACAATAACAAACAAAGTTTGTTTGGTTGACCATTCTGGCGACGAAATGTCGTTTTTTCAAGTTTAGATTATTTTTCCAACACAGCACAAGCCCCACCCTACCCATTGAAGAAAGTCTATCATTCTTATCGGTATGTTACAACGTCGCAGCGCTGATAACAACAGTCGTTACCTGTCGTTAATTGCCACAATTAGGGAGAGTGAAAATGATTTATTAGCTCATTGGTCTCGACTGCCACAAGTCGAGAACCGGTTTGTTTCACCGTCACAGATCACGTCGAGTAAATTCAATTAATTGCGCAAACATCCTCATCATCCCGGAATGGCGCTGCAAATTCGGCAACTCACTGCAAATATTGGCTGGATGCTGTTTTTGCTGAAATTTTCACGAGTGTTTGGCCAGTTGGGGATTCCTAACAATTTAATATGCACGGACGATTTCTGCGACGTAAGTACAGGGCAATTAGGGTGCAGCCCCCTCGTAGATAAGCAGCTAAACTTGTTGATTGTTTGCTAGAATTACCGCGAAGCCAACGAGTGCGAAGGATTACGAACGTCTTGCAAGGTCCAGAACGCCACCCACAATGGGATCGCGTTGCCATCGATGACGCCGTGCTCGTGTTGCCAGATCTGCATCGATAACGTGAAACTCGGGGAGGACTGCAGCGTTGGCGGGCTTGGTTCGCCCGTTCCGACGGGGATCTGCGGCCCGGGGCTGTACTGCATGGTGGTTGAAGGCGAAGAACATCCAACGTGTCAGCCTAGTGAGTGGGCGGGGTGGGTGTGGGTGGGTTTGGTTCATGTTTATAGTCTTGTTTTGGTTTGTAGTGCACGCGTCTAGCCAGTGTTACAAGGAGCAAAAAATATTCGACGAGAAGCGCCAGAACGGAACTATCGGACACCTGGAACAAAGGCCGGCCTGTGACGCGGACGGTAACTTTGAGCCGGTTGTTTGCATTCCCGGACAAACGTGAGTATAGTGATGACTATAACAACTGATGGCTTTGAATGACGACAATGTTATTAAAAACTTTTGTTATAGTTGCTATTGTGTGGATGAAAATGGAAAGCGAATCTTTGGAGAAGATATTCACACGGCCAACATTCAAATTTCAATGAGATGTGGTAAAATGTCAAGTTTCATATTAAAGTAGAACAACTTTAAATCTAACATTTCTCCGACGTAGAATGTTCACGGTTGGCTGCCAAGGCCCAGAAGCTGCTCAACTCGAGATATCCGATATTCACGTCGCGATGCGATGCCAAGGGATCGTTCGATCAGCTGCAGTGCGTGGATGACATTTGCACGTGCGTCGACATGCACTCCGGGCAGCCAACGTCGGACAAGAAAAATATCACCCGTGGGCTGGCGGGACTTGCGTGCTGTAAGTGAGGGGGATCGGAATGCTTGCTGAAGTTTACATTGATTGTTTGTTTTGCAGACAATAAATACAGCCACGAGAACACAACTTACCTACGTGACTGTGAATATGTCAAATTATCGCAGTTACGTGACATTCACGACTATGAACTACTGGGCTATAATGTTTTGGAGTTTGAAACGGACATCTGTCAACCCGATGGATGGTACAATCGAATTCAGTCAAATATTACTCAGTAAGTAATGATCAAAATAAGTCTCCCACGTGTAAACTGAACTGTTGCCAAATTTCAGCAAATATTGCGTGTTCAAAAATGGGACCATAATCGAACCTTATGTAGTGTCTAAAGGTTCTGAGTTCGCCACCAAAATGAACTGCAGTAAGTAATATCCACTTAAAAATATTTATATTTAAAGTGACCTCACACGTACCCACCAGAGTGTGCCCGAGCGCGAACGCTGCTGATGGAGAAGACCACACTGGAGGTGCCGGAATGCTGCCCCAATGGGAGCTACAAACCGCTGGTCTGCCGAAGGGGACAGTGCTACTGCGTTGACGAGGATGGCAAGCAGGTGGGAGTCGAGCGGCCCGCCAAGAACAAACAGGAGCTGGAGTGTTTTGACGCGGAAGATGTTTGCAAAAATATTTTGCGGTGATGATGGTTGAGCAAACATTTTATTCCGAAACATTGCTTTTTTAAGTATACTGAAGAACCAATTGACAAAAACGATATAATTTTAGCTTTTTTCAGTGCTTTGTAATTTAGTAAAATTTTGAACGGATTTAAAAACTTTTGCAGTTTTCACATTTTTTTAATTTGGTAATTTTTTATATTTAATTCAGTTTTTTTTATTTTTCTTACTCTTGTTGTTGCATAAGAAAATGAAATGATTGTTCCAAAATGGTTCCTAATGAAACACATAGCCTAAAGAATTTTGAAAATTATGTTATTTTCTGCAGAAGAACATATTTTATTCGATTATTTATAACCGCATTGAATTGAATTGTAATCATTCATTTGTATGAATATTTGCCAATTGCCTATCAAGTAAGCCATATACAGTATGCCAATAAGTTTGTACACCCCTCGGGTACTAGACACATTTTGTAATGGAACATGCAATTGGAAGTTTGACAAAAACCTAGTTAAACGTTTTGTTCAGAAATTCATGCCACACAAAAAGCTCATTAAAAGATGATTTCTATAAAAAAAGCTGTAATAAATACTTTTGAAAAAAAAAAAAAACGATCAAAAAAGTGTGTACACCTATTCATATATAAACAAAAAAAAAAGTTATTTAATGATAAATCGATAAAGATTTCGAAGTTTTCAGAAAAAATAGGGCTGGAGGTTTCACAATCACATAGACTTTGCATCTAGCAGGAAACGTGAAAAATAACCCAATGAATCAAAAAGTGGCTATAAAATCATAAAAAAACTAAATAAGGCAAAAGATAATGATAATAGGTCGTAGAATTATACTAAAACTTTCAAATACAAACATACACTTAACATCATAAATGCAATAAAAATACTAAAAATGAAACAAGAAAAACCATAAATTAGAGAAGTTAAGTTTATCGTAGAACAAAAGATGCTCAAAATGACCATAATGAAAATACGGGAAAAATAAAAAATGGCCTGTAGAGGGGGGTTACTTCATGCAAAAATTTTAATTTTCTAAGTGTATTTACATTTTTGAATTTGTGATATTTTTGAATCAATTGATCTCATTTGAGCTCAATATGAACAATTCAATGAAACCATCTTTAAATTTTATTACTTCTCGTAGAAATCTAGACTTTTTTCATCACATCAACCCAACAAAAAAGTTCTCCGATCGGGCTCAAAATTTTTCTGGAGATTCCTTGGTCAAAATTACTAGAAAAAAACACTTTTTTCAAAAAATCATAACTTAAATGAGATCCGTAAAAAAACAAGTACACACATGAAAAAATTAAATGAAACTTTTAAATTCCGTTTTGATGGTATCTGGACCAGCTTATGTCTGAAATAGTAGTTTATGCAACAAGTTGCAAAAAGAGGATTTTTTCAGCACGAGTCGTACATTTATCCAACGAGGTTCACCGAGTTGGATAAATACGACGAGTGATGAAAAAATCAAGTTTTGCAACGAGTTCCATACAACATTTTTTGCAATTCCGAAAAACACCCTTTAAACAGAATTGTAGGTCAAATGTCAATGCATTTAGTCAATGAATCGTTTAAATCAAAAAAATGTTGAAAAGTATTACTTTTCCAAACAAGTGCTGAAAAGTTCAACTTTTCAGCATCCATTTCAGTGCTGAAAAGTAGAACTTTTCAGCATTGTTTTGAAAAGGGTTACTATTCGATTCTGTTATTTTTGGCAGTGAAAAGTAGGCTGTTTCGTCGTTCGAGAATGACAGGAAAAGTAAGTAGTTTCACGACGGAATTGCAAAAATATATTTATAGATTTCCTTCAACAATATTACGTAATACACTCAAAAAACGAAAGGTATTCATTAAAAGGTATCTGAGATATGATATTTTTTCTCCTCTTGGTACTTAAACATGCATAGGGCATCGCTGAAATTTTAGAGCTAGCGCAGTTTCAGTGAAAAAAGTAGATTTTTTTTTTGTTTTGCCATGTTCTTGTTTTGGCGCACAGAGCACCGATTTTCAAGAAAATTGTTCGAGAAATCCGATTAAAAATATTTCTGCAATTCCATTGTGAATCTACTTACTTTTCCTGTCATTCTTGAACGACGAAATAGCCTATTTTTCTGTACCAAAAATACACAATCGAATAGTAACACTTTTTAAAATAAATGCTGAAAAGTTCTTTTTTTCAGCACTGAAATGGATGCTGAAAAGTTGAACTTCAACATTTTTTTATTTAATCGATTTATTGACAAAATACATGAACATTTAACTTATAATTTCACTCAATGGGTGTTTATCTGAAATTCAAAGATTGTTTTTATCGAACTCGTTGCAAAACTTGATTTTTCAGCACTCGTCTTATTTATCCAACTCGGTGAACCTCGTTGAACAATTGTACGACTCGTGCTGAAAAAATCCTCTTTTTGCAACTTGTTGCATATACTACTATTTCAGACATAGGCTCTTAAATCCAGACACGGTCAAAACGCCATTATTAGTTTTCATACGACTTTTAAAATTTTTTGGCTGTTTTTTTCGGATCTCAAATTATTTTTCCTGGAAAAACTAATCACCTTTGATTTGCGTTCAAGACAGCTAAACTGCCCCTGATCGCATAAATAACCCATATGCACTTTCATCGAATTTGATTTATTGATGCAGATTGGTTCAAAATCGTCTGCTCTTTCAAACAAGGCTATAACATTCAGTACTTTGTTCTAGAAATAATGGCCTATCTACAATCACTTAGCTTAGAAAATTTCACTTAGCTTAGGAATTTGAATCAATGGAAATGAAGCCGAGCTTCTACAATGGAAAAGTAATCAAATTAGAAACTGACGTATGGTTTGAAAAATTTCAAAATCTACGGTAAGTTGACGTTTCAATATCAAAGGTAAACAAACAACTGCATAGCAACGTATATCAGCCCAGCAAAATTTCTAAGTTGATTGTGGATGACGAACGTAAGTTGCAGACTTTCCTGAGTAACTACTTTACTTAGATGTTCTAAGCTAAGTGATTGTAGATAGGCCATAACTCACCGCGTTTCAAAAGAAAGGTGACAAGTTTGGCTTGAAAAAAGAAGTCAAAAGTTTTCAAAACATTACTAAATGTACGAAATGGTCAAATGATAAATTTTTAACTAATTTTAAGGCCTCGGGACCGATGAAAGTGTAGCAGATAGATAGGCCATAAGGAGGAAATCAATTTTTTTCGCAAAAACTTCTGTGTGTAACAAACTTCAGATGCGTTTTTCTCAGCATACTGTTTTTGCATATGGGTTATTTATTTTATCGGTTTAAATGGCAAGTAGACGAAACTGGTCGTTTTTGGGAACAACCTAGAACGGTGTAGTTCACCCTTATGGCCAAACAAAAAAAATACTGGTGCCGGAAAATGTTGAGCCAGACCGGAGAACAAAATTTAATTTAGCTTACTTTTTCAAAAGGTCCTATGTACATAGGAAACCTGTTGCGCATTGGTTTTTTTGTAAAATTAATCTATGAACATTGAGTGTATCTTTTTGACACCTTATGTCAACACATTCCTGAAAGTACTATTTAAAAACATAACCTGGCCAAATACGTAATGATAGAAAATGATGAAACAAAAAAACAAAATAAGGCATCAAGAAATAATTCATCAACCAACAGATACTCTCTACTGATCGAAGTAAACCATGCGCGTGTGCGGATCGAAATATTTTTCGCTGTCAATTTTGTGCTTCAAATTTTCTTTCAAAAAATATAAAAAGTACTTAATTTTGCCCTTTTTTGGCAATATCCGGTGGAAAACTTGGTGGTCACGGACAAGCGCTTCAGCAGTTGTATCCAGCGGAGCATTTGGAACAAAACCTTCTGGAATTTCGAAAAGGAGTTTGTTGCAGATATCGAAGCAGCGTCCCGGCTTCAAATGGAAAGAATCATCATAATCAAGATTGTCCAGCAGCAGCATCCGGTTCACTTTGACGGAGAACGGTGGAGTCCGTCGGCAACGTCACCAATCCCAGTAAAACGTCGTGGTTGGCTTTTTTAAGTTTGTTGAAGGGAGGTCATCGGATCGCAAGTTTATAAAATCGGACAACTCCCGGAACTCAAATGAAGCTGTCTTGAAGCATACATTATTTGGTGAGCCCGTTCTTTTTTTATAAAACATAAAACTCTCTCACTAATATTATAACATTCGCTCAAACCACTCAAGACAACCACGCCAAATTACCATTAAATACGCGGTAGGGTGTTCCCTTGGTCGTTCGCTGTGAGTTGTGGATTGCCTGCTTCTCTAATGAAGGTTCGACTGAGGGGGCATGCTTATTAATTTCTCGTCGCTCCATACCCTCAGTGACGTGATGGGAACAAGGAGCGTCTATGCAAAGTGTCCCTACACCCGCTACAAATTTCCGGCACTTGGGAGGAAAAAGGGAATGATTTTGATTTATGTGCCGGTGTTTGTAGCAATAAAATTCGTGCAAAAAAACTTATGCACGTGGGTGTACAGATTATGGAGTAAAAGATGATCGAATTGTTCACCTAGCGCTCACATGTGTTCCAGGACCAAGTTGCCTGCGGGTATGGGGATCATACATACATACATACAAGAAATAATTCATCAACCAACAGTTAAAAAATAAACCAACGCTAAAACAAAAAAAAATATTCTTAAAATTTCATAAAGCATAAACGTAAAACAACATCGTTGTTAACTTTAAACATAAATCCAATCATACTTTTCATCACACTACACCCTAAACAAAACAAAACTTTTTTTGTAAACCCAAGCCACACAGGTTACCATGCGTACCAATTATGTTTGCGCACAGCATTGGGCAGCATAAAACATTGAACCAAACGCCGCACAATTGCCAAAGGGTTCGCCACCCTAAGCAAACAAATTTCATTCACCGTCGAGCTATTGAACCCTGAAGTAGCCCTGCCGCAGCCGAAGTTGAAGGTGACAAAAATGGATGCCGTCCTGTTGGAGCGCGAGCGGGTTCTGTTCCGGCTGAACGAGGAGATCAACGCCAAATCCCGCGGGCTGTTCGAGCTGAACGAGAACGCCACCTGGATGACCACCAAGAGGCGCATGAAGAACAACATCCGCAAGCTGGCCAACCCCCAGCAGCAGGTCGACGACTCCGGGAGCAACTCTGGTGATAGCAGCAACAACAAGGAAAACGATTGCGACCAGCTGACCACGGCTACGGCAGCGTCCGACACGGAAACGGAGTTCAACGAGCTGTCCCAGTGTACCACCAACGAGGACACCAAGTCCCTGCTGGAATCGGAAAAGGAGACGTCCATTTCGACGGTCGATACCAAGGTTGATTTGCAGCTTGTGAAACCGGGCGGTGAAAAAAAGATCAACAACAAAGCCGTTGCCAAGCAGGCCGGTGGCAACAACCCGGGGGCCAAGAACGTGAACAAGAACATGGCCGATGTGGTGCCGAAGGTGCTGGAAAAGAAGAACATCAGCTCGGAGGGGTTGATAAAGTGTGTAACGATTTGTTGGTAGTGCGTTACTTGGTGGAAATTCAAATCATATAATTTTTGTAGATTTTTAAAGTCCAAAGTAGCCATCATTCAGACGGAGCTGGAGACGGTTCAGAAGCAAAACGAAGCTAATGTTAAGGATTTGAACTTGGCACTGGATCGGTTGAAACAGTTGGAAAGCTTCAAGGAGCAGTTGCTAACCAAGAATGCAGCACTAGAGCGTACGGTTAAAAAGTTTGAGGAACGCAACTTGGAACTGGACAAAATGGTGAAGGTAAACTAAAAAAATGAAAATTAGTACAGTATCATAAGTAATATGGCCAAAATTTGTTCAATTTAAGTTTAAAAAAAAAGCATGACTTACCTACTCATCCCCTAACCTAAAGTGTACCCTCTGAAGGTGTTTTAATTTTAAGCAGATATGATTTTTTCAGCACGAGGCTTACATTTATCCAACGAGGCTCACCGAGTTGGATAAATACAAAGAGTGCTGTAAAAAATCAAGTTTTGCTTCGAGTTACCTCCAACATTTTTTGCAACTCTATAAATCACACTTTTATTGGAATTATAAGTGAAATGTTTCATGAATTGCTCATTATTATTATTGGTTTATAAAAAAACACTGTGCCACTGCAGTGGTGAATTTTTCATGCTTTTTTTTTCATTAAACGGTAAAATAAAAAAATGTTGAAAAGTATTACTTTTCTATAAAGTTCTGAAAAGTTCAACTTTTTAGCCCTTATTTTCAAAGTTTGACTATTCGATGCTGTTTTTTTTTGGGTTCCGAAAAGTAGGCATTTTTGTCGTTCAAGAATACCAGGAAATGTTAGAATTTTCGCGACAGAATTAAAACATTTTTTTCAATCCTCATTTGAATATATGCGCAATTTCGTACAGTATGTAAAAAAAATATTTACACCCCTTGGACACTATGCACATTTTGTGATGAAACATGTAAACAATTTAAAATTTTACAGAGACCTAGTACTACGTTTAGTTAAACATTTTGTTTACTTTTTGCTCAGGTATTTAAACACGTGGCTTTCATAGAAAACCTAGATGTCTGGATATCAAAAGATCGGAAATTTTATGCCCTTTCCGAAGCCACATAGCAAAAAACGAAACTATTGGCACTACGCCCCCCGGGGCATGGCCTTCCTCTAACGTGGGATTTCTGCTCCAGCGCCTCTGACGAGACAGGAGAAACCGGGACCGACGTTTTACTTCACCATCCGATAGAAGCTCAGTGGATAAGGCGGGAATCGAACCCGCGTCTCATAGCATCATCGGGATCGGCAGCCGAAGCCGCTACCCCTGCGCCACGAGACCCACATAGCTTGACTTGTGAATTGTGGGCCGGTTCGGATGCCGGCGGATTTTCCGACGACGTAATTCCGGGTTGGTACGAAATTCCAACGAAAAATCTATTCTATCGTTACAAAGACCACCAAAACAGCATTATACCCACTCCAAAATGATCATTTAGCAATTCTATGGTTTAGTTGAATTAAAAGTTTGCAAAATTAAGTTAAGATAAATTTTATATAGAATTTCCAGAGTTCCATAAAATTTTATACTAAGTAAAATAACTTTATAACTTTTACTTTATATTCAATCCCAATTTTTTTTTATTCAGTCAAGGATGCCTATTTGGAGTTGGGCGACTGGATTTATGGTGATTTGTCTACAAATATTTTTATTTATGTTAATTTTTCGAAAGGTATACAAACTTTTTTGCACCTTTTTTGATTTTTGTAATAGTATTTATTATAAAACTTTTTATATAAATCATCTTTTCATGAGCTTTTTGTAACAAAATGTTTGGCATGAGTTTTCGAACAAAACGTAGTACTAGGTCTCTGTAAAATTTTAAATTGTTTACATGTTTCATCACAAAATGTGCATAGTGCCCAAGGGGTGTAAATACTTTGTTTACATACTGTATATTAAATAGCGACTTTCTCAAAAATCTGTTTATTCGAATTCATTACACACGATGAACCCAATATGATTTTTTTTACTCTTATAAAATAATAATAAATTTTAAAATTTCTTTTATTTTTCCAACATATTTTTTTTTGGTTTCAACAAACTATTATGATCACTACAATTATTTTAAAGATTAAATTAACCAGCAAAAGTGTTATCAAATTGCGAATTAAGAACTGCGGAAATACAAATAATTACAATATTCCGGGGTGGCACTTGTAGGATATTAATTTATTTTAATATTTTTAATATCATTCAAACGGTGAGTGTTTTCTCATGATTATATTTTTGAAAGATATGCTAGACTAGGACAACAATGTCCACGTACGTTTTTTAATAGTTTTTTTTTTCAATTGTGCTTTAAAAAAACAATTTCGATAAAAAAAATATTGTTTTAATAACCGGGATGACTTTCATAGTCATTGTGTTTCTTACAACTATCGGCATCAATGTTAGCAAATTTAATTGTTTACGTCAAATTGAACATAAGTTGGGTAAAATGTATAACTAAGTTTATAAGCGTTTAATAAAATTCATAATATTTTCCCTATTTGACTAAAACTCATTTTTTTTAAAAATATTCTTTTTGTCGCCATCAATCGATTCTAAAGCATGATTTAAAAATTCCAAACTTACTTAGAAAGTTGAACTAATAAAAATGCAATTAAATCTGACGATTTTTTTTATTTCTGAAAATTTAGAAAAACTTATTTTAACTATTCTTAGTGTGAAATTGACTAAAGAATCCTATAATTCAGGCCGTTTTCCAATATAAACTTATTTTTATCTAGAAAATTATGCGGCTTTTAGAGCATTTAAATAAACGTATCTATCATGTTTTTGAAATTATAGTTGAAACATTTCAAAATTGGTTTGTAACTACTTCTTTAGGTACTTTATACACTTTTCCCTTTCAATTCAGCTTCTAACAAATAAAATTTTTATTTTGCGCAAAATTTTCGACCTTCAACTTATTCATATATCAATGTTATTAATGATCTTTACATGTTTAAATTAAAAATATATTAATAATTAAACCCTTTCCCTGAATTTTGAAAAAAAAATATGGGAAAACGATTCTTATGACCATACGAAAATTATAGTTTGGAAATTTTGATTTTTGGGTCATATATGACCCATCAGGCCTGAAAGGGTTAAAAGGGTAACACAGACTATCAGAAATTTTTACATTTTTTTTTTTGAGGTATTAAAAAGCAGTTTTATTAGAAAGTCAAAATTCTGTTCAGATTAGTTCAATTCAGAAACAAGGAATGTCCATCATTTTTTTTCCTTTTTACAAAACTTGCAAGCAAATTCACAAATTGCTTGCAAGTTTTGTAAAAAGGAAAAAAAAATGATGGACATTCCTTGTTTCTGAAAAAAAAATCATTAAGGAAAATAAAAACAGACAGAAAGGCTGTTCTTTTCATAAATTTTGGATTAAGTGTATAAATTGGTTTCGATTGAGTAATAAAACGTGTGAAACGGCACCCGACCCTAATCAACGGAAAATGTGTCATCCACCATTAGCCGACCCTCCGAATTGGCCCCCAGGCCAAAAACGGTTTCGCACTTCCGCTCCCGCGGTCATCGGAATCACCTCTCCAAGGCCCTCCAATACCTATCGCACAATTTTATGTTTGCAAAATTAACAACCACCCAACTGACCCACTTTCGTCTGTTCTCCACACTTTTATTGGCAAACACACAAAAACACACGTACAGGAAAGGGAAGTCCAAATAACAAACGGCGCTAAAGAGTTGTCAGCGGCGCGGACCGAAATTCGCTGCGTGACCCAGAACAACCAGAACCTGGAGAAGCGTCTGTTCAAGCTGCAGGAAGACGTTGACGGGCTCAAAGTGAAGCTGACGATCGCGAATGACGCCGAGAAGGTTTGCTCTGCTTTTGTTTTTCAGATTGCATTGGTGCATTCGTTTGATGGCTAGTTTGTATTTGAAACTTCAAGTTGAAACTAGCCAAACGCTCAAATCTCTGACGTAGGTCTCTTATCTCTCTCTTCTTCCATGACGAATTAGGAGACGCGTGACGCTGCACGTCAGGAGCGGTTGACTTACGAAAAGCAAATTAAGCAATTAAGAAAACAAAGAGGCGAAGTGCTGGCCGATTACAAGAAGCTGCTGCTGGTGGTGGACCAGATGAAGAAGCAAAACATCCACGCCGACCAGACGCGCCTCATCAGCGACTTTGAGCGGGACTACTTCAAACACCTGGACGATGCCTCGACGTCTTCGCTGTCCCAATGAGGTTTCGTCTTTAGATTTGTAGCATTTCTAGACTTGTTCATGGTAAACTTAGACTGAACTAGAGTGTAGACTATTTTTGATAGCAGTACAGTTTTTGGGAACTAATCCCACCGTAAAATGTGCAACAATAAAGTAATCTTTTTCTTAACATTCCTCTCCAAAAAAAAGTCCACATTCAATTCACCTTGATCCAAGAAAAAGTAACCCATCACACAGGCCAGACAAATAACCTCCGTCACGAAGAATGCACCTTCCTTAAATTTCCTGGTAATTCAACCAACGACAACCGCCGAGTGTCATGCTAATGTACCATGCCCGATACACCACCGACGGCCGTCTGCTGACTTCATAATGTTCCGTCACCTCAGCCCCACCACCACCTGTTGAGCATGCCCTTCCCGAGTCATCAGCGGGCATGCAACGCGTATCGTGTACCTGCTTGCCTTTTTTACCTCGACATTCGTTCTACACGTATTTTTTCTCGCTGTTTTTATTCTGTATTTGTTTGTCTATGCCGTTCGGTTTTGTTCCGTACCGCGCGCGATCGCGATCGTCAATGTTGTTCCTCGTCATCGTCATCATCGGGCGTCATTATCGGGTGGAAGTGAATGCATTTCTATAGCCGATGATGACTTTTGCCTTGCTCGGCGATCGCTCGGCCCTACACTCACACCAACACTAGTGCGAGCGATTGTGTCGATCTGCGTAGGATGGTGACCGTGTGTGATGGTGGTGGTCTTGGGCGCCATGTTGGATTGACCTCTACCGATGATATTGGTGTTGTGTTGGTTTGACGGCGCACTAACACAACGAGAGATCAAATCCATCAAAACAAAGTAAGTGATGCTTCTGAGACTAATAAATATTTAAAAGGCAAACGAAAAATGATTTTGATTTTGATCACATGAAAAAATATCAGTAACTTTAGAAGTAATAAATACAATCTAAATCCCAATTTACACTGATATCTCAATCTCTTTGCTAGAATATTGCATTATGCTGCATCTCTATAAAAAAAATCTCTTATAAAACTTTCTTCTACTTCAACGATTAAGATTCCTCATGATAATAAATATCTAATCAAATTATTTTCTTTCCATCTTTCGCATATTTCTCCTATTAATCATTCCATATGTCACCCCGTGCAAGGCACCAGGCCGTAGAGAACCTCGCAATGTTTCCGCTAACGATCCTTCTATTCAAATATAATAAAAAAAAACAGCAGACCCATTCAACAGCGAACTCACACAGCGTAATGAAGTTCCGATCGGCGCGAAACGATGATGATTGTCGTAGGTTGAATCGAGCGTATCACATGCTCACTAATACTCGCGTAGGTGGGTTAAGGGGTTATCTGCAATGATTTTTTTTTATTTTTTTTTATTTTTTAAACTTCATTTTATTTTAATGATATATATATTTTTTTAAACTTAAAAACCGATTCTTGACGGAAGTACAATTTCGATTTCAGGACGGTTTTTGTTCCTCGGTTCTGGCCACGATCGAGGAGGTGGGTGGAGGGGAAATAACACAAATACAAATTTAAATTGCATGCAATATTTTCACGCTAAAAAAATGCAAATTTCACGCGTACCAAAATTCAAAAACATAAAATTTCACAGAAATACACTAATCAAATGATCTTCAACACAAGTGCAACAAACAAAGTGCCAAAATATAATCTATGACAAAATCCTTAAAATTGAATAAAAAATTTCCAATATCCACAGGAACATAGCAATATCATCTTATATCCTGAAAATTTCACGGGAATAAAAAAAACCTTAATTATAAAGCCAGATTTTTAAGATATAAAAAAATCTTGAAACACCACGTTTAAAACTTCTCATTTCTTTTATAATTCTACCTTCAAAATAAATTAGTTGCACTTATATTATAATAGGGAATGAAAAAACGACTTGATTTAGTATGTTTTCGAAGATATTTAATGTTGATATAATAAAAGCCTCCAAATTGCGATCTCGGAATGCTCATTTTTTTATCTACTATTTATAAATCATCCTGCAAAGTTACAAAAACCCAATAATTTAACAAAAAAATAAATTGTATCAGTAATTGCAGATTACAAAAAAAAAAACAATTAATTCCCACAACTGGAAATGTACTTGAAACAGGTGAGGGATGTAAACGGAATGTAAACGGCACATTTTTTAAATTATTCTTGCGCTTTTCGATGAAGAATTCGTTTTATCGGAATTCTGAATGGAAAGTAAGGCAAGCGTAACAAGCTAAGGAAATGCTCATTAAACCCCTTTAAAAACGTAAAAAATCTGTCGGATTGTTTGATAATCATTGTATTCCAGATCTTGACTAAGACTTTGATAGAACAAGTTTCTAAAAAAATCCAGTTTTTTACTGTACAAAAATGTTTTAAATATCATTGATATTACGTACGTTCAACTCAACAGTGGGGCAAGAAGAACAACCCGTTGGAGCAAGAGAAATAAATAAAAAAAAATAAAAAAAAAAATGCATGAAACAGCATGTTAATCTGCTTACAATTAAACTGTTATCACTTAGCCAAATCAGATAAGAATGTATTTGAAAAGTTTCTTTCGTTTTGCCTTCCTCACTGAGGTAAGGCTATAATCCTGCTCTAAAAATGAACTTTTTATTAAAAGCTTGAAGACCCACCTTCATATATACATATCGATTCCGAATCGAAAACTGAACAAATGTCTGTGTGTGTATGTGAATGTGTGTGTGTGTGTGTGTGTGTGTGTGTGTGTGTGTGTGTGTGTGTGTGTGTGTGTGTGTGTGTGTGTGTGTGTGTGTGTGTGTGTGTGTGTGTGTGTGTGTGTGTGTGTGTGTGTGTGTGTGTGTGTGTGTGTGTGTGTGTGTGTGTGTGTGTGTGTGTGTGTGTGTGTGTGTGTGTGTATGTCTTCAAAAATCTTGCCAAGTTTTCTCAGCACTGGCTGAACCGATTTTAATCGAACCAGTTGCATTCGACTTGGTTTAGGGTCCCATACATCGCTATTGAATTGTTTGTAGTTTCGATAAGTAGTTCAAAAGTTATGTATAAAAATGTGTTTTCACATATATTCGGATCATGTAAACGTCCGGATCCATCATCCGACCCATCATTGGTTAGCTAATCGAAATACCTTTCCAACGAGTCCACATAATTGAAGATCTGGCAACCCTGTCTCGAGTTATGACCACTTAAGTGATAATGATGTACTTTTTTGAAGCCGGATCTCACTTAAATGTATGTAAACGATGTCCGGAACCATCATTCGACTCATCCTTGGTTATTACTCTTGGTTATTACTCTCATATTACCCATTGTTGGTAAAAAGTGAGGAAGGCATCAACCACATAGGTGGATTAAGTTAGTTTTTAAATGAAATATTTGTTTACTAGAAATTTGATCGTTTCTACGAAAAAATAAATTACTTGGATGATAAATAGTAAATTTTCATAATTTCGATTATTGAAAAGCACGTCTTTTTTCGCATGTTCAAAAATGAAAGGGGTCGTACTGCTTCTCCCTAACGAGATATCGAGAAAATGAAGCTCGGATTCATAATCAGGGACAAAATTTTAACGCAAATTAAAAAAAAGTCGTGGCAACTGCTGTGTTAGTTGGCAGAAAACTACTCATTTACTTTGTCAATTTGCTCAGGATAAATTGTGTTACGATTTTGATAACTGTTAATATCACGCTTTTCAATGAATATACTTTTGGCTTTATGTTAAATTTTGTTGATTTCAACATCGATTTAAAGAAAATAAATGATGAATGTCACGGAACTTGACGGAAATTACCAAATTTCACGAATTTCACACTGTTCGTGAAATCGTGAAAAAGACATAATTTTTGAACTCCACAAAAAATGCTGAAATTGCTTAAATATGCTGATAAATGTACGAGTCGTGCTGAAAAAACCTTAATTTTGTGATTCAAGGCATCAAAAGAATCTTTACACCCTCAGAGCTATTCGTAACCCCTTCAACCCTTTTGCTCCACCACACAAAGACGGCAAACCTGTTCGCTCCAACACCGCCGCCGCACACACTAAAGCCGAACGGTGTTTGTAGCCGTGAGGAAGCGGGGTGGCCCGCGCAGCCGAAAACCAACACAAACGTCCAACCGCGACGAAAGATTCCAAGGTATTCCTGTCTGCGGACGAGTTGAAGTCACTGCTGCCTCAGTACGTTTCGCGCTACGGTCTGACTCGCGTGTGTTTGCTCGGGTGGTTTTGCTGTGAGTGTTGCCTACGAAGGAGGCTGCGGCGATCTCTGGCGATATTCTCTTCTGGGCTCTTCTCTTTCGCGAGTGTGTTTCTCTTGTGCATGAAGAGGTTCTTTTGAGTTTTTTTTCGCGTTTGTTTGCTCTGTGTTTCACAGTGTTGCGATTTCTGGGTCCGTTTTGCTTCATTTAGTTATCTGTTGAGAGGGAGAGAAAGAGCCTGCCAGAGAGTGAATACGCAAACAAAAAAGAATTTGCTTCGGAATTCCTGGGGGTTTCTGAAAAACAAGTCCATTTGGCTCTGGATTTCGGGTGTGAAATTGGCCGGAATGTGGCTGTGTTGCTGGAGCTCCACGACGGGTTCTGATATCTAAATTAAAGCATTTTGTTCTTGGTTTTACTGTTTTTCAGCGAGAAGAAAGAATGAAAATTGGCAGTGTGAAGTGAAATCTCGATCTTATCAATAGAAAAATTGATACCTTGAAAGTGCCTAGTGATTTGCAAAGTGTGACCCCGGGATCCAAATCGGATCGAAGTTGGTGATAAATCACCGACGAAAACCCTTCGAAACGCAAGGATTACCTGCGCCGTCCGGACGTCGAACGACCCTCGGATTGCGCAACCCCGAGTTCAAAACCTGCCTGAAAGTAAGTGTTGCTGTTGCTGGGAGACCTGTAATTTTTGCAACAACCCTGTTGCTGTTGTTGAGGCTGCTGCTATCGTCAACGACCAATAAAAAGTAAACGCTATTCGGCGGCTAGCTCTCTTGGTGCAAGAAAAATTGCACTCCTTTTTGTTGCAGTGTTGTAGTAAGCTGCTATTCATGTTCTCCTTCGCGAAGTAACCTCTCGCGCGACCTGCCGGTGTGCTCTTGGAGAGTAAAAGGGTGTTTACGATGATATATGGTTTTTGAAAGATAACTCATATAAAACTAATAGGGTAATTCTCCGCCAACTCACACAGCAGTTGCCCCGACCCCTCTTCGATTTGCGTGAAACTTTGTCCTAAGGGGTAACTTTTGTCCCTGATCACGAATCCGAGGTCCGTTTTTTGATATCTCGTGACGGAGGGGCGGTACGACCCCTTCCATTTTTGAACATGCGAAAAAAGAGGTGTTTTTCAATAATTTGCAGCCTGAAACGGTGATGAGATAGAAATTTGGTGTCAAAGGGACTTTTATGTAAAATTAGACGCCCGATTTGATGGCGTACTCAGAATTCCGAAAAAACGTATTTTTCATCGAAAAAAACACTAAAAAAGTTTTAAAAATTCTCCCATTTTCCGTTACTCGACTGTAAAAATTTTGGAACATGTCATTTTATGGGAAATTTAATGTACTTTTCGAATCTACATTGTCCCAGAAGGGTCATTTTTCATTTAGAACAAAATTTTCATTTTAAATTTCGTGTTTTTCTAACTTTGCAGGGTTATTTTTTAGAGTGTAACAATGTTCTACAAAGTTGTAGAGCAGACAATTACAAAATTTTAATATATATACATAAGGGTTTTGCTTATAAACATCACAAGTTATCACGATTTTACGAAAAAAAGTTTTAAAAAAGTTGGTCGTTATCGATCATGGCCGTTCATGGTCACCCGCGACAGACACGGACGACAAAACAAAGAGAAACGCAAAAAGTAACTTTTTCAAAACTTTTTTTCGTAAAATCGCGATAACTTGTGATGTTTATAAGCAAACCCCTTATGTCTATATATCAAATTTTTTGTAATTGTCTGCTCTACAACTTTGTAGAACATTGTTACACTCTAAAAAATAACCCTGCAAAGTTAGAAAAAACACGAAATTTTAAAATGAAAAATTTTGTTATTATTTAATTAAAAAATAATATTTTTAGCCTGAAAAAATCAAAAGTTGTAGCAAAACAAAAAGTACTTTGCGAATATGACTAAAATGATACTTTTCTAATTATTTTAGTTCTATCAATTTTGTTCAGGTTTCACAGCGCATTCCGATTCAACGCTATAAATTCATAAATGATCAAAAAGTAGGAGATGCCAATTTAATAATTAAATAATTATTAATTAAAAATATGTTACCCTTCTTTGCACTTATTTTGCCTAAATGTATTCAATAGAAAATAAATTGATTTATAGTTTATTTAGGTTTATTTCATGCGGAATTGATCACAACTTTCACCATGTTTTGAGTTTCAAAGTTCGAACTAAAGCTTCTATTTTATTTTCTGATATTTATAAAAGTATTAGTCATTCTTATTTCCACTGTTGTCAAAAATCATGGGATTAAGGTTGAATGATTTAAAACTGATCAAAATTTATTTTGAATCGCTTATTTCTTTAATTTTTTTTTTAAAAATTATGATTTTAAGTTTCATATCAAAAATTAGATTTTTTCACGCGATTACCAATAAAAATAAATAAAAATTGTAATAAATTTTGAAACAAATAAATAAAGTCCACAGATCGAAAAATTACAACATGCTTGATAAAAATATTGATTTAATGTTTGTGAAGTTTTACAATAAATAAAAACATAACAATTAAAAACATATTATACTTCCCGCAAATTTCCTAAACTTCATTCTAGATTTATCTAGGATAATTGCAAAACACAAAATGTAAAAAAGGTGTTCCCTGAAATATAAAAACATTTTTTGTTGTCGAAACTTCAAATTTATTGGAAATAATCAAAAATGATTGAAAATCATAAAATTGCTTTTCAAAAAGTATCATTCGAATGCTCATTTTTTCTAATATAAGGGGCTATTCAGCTGCAACTAGGCTCAACATCTTATAAAATATCATGATTCAATATTTTGAAACTTATTTAAATGATTCTAAAAGTTACATTGTTTTCATAATTCCCAATCCTAGATTTTTGCGATTTTTCTTTGCATTAAGCGTGATTAACTTTTTATTAAATATGTTTTTTTTTTTTGGATTTTGAGTTCATAGAATTATTTGTTCTGTCAGAAACTGATTCAAATCATTCAACAATTTCACAACAATTTATTTATAAAACAACCCAACTCTTACCGTGCACACCCTCCTTCTGCGTCTCAACTCTTTTTCAGCTCAGACAACAGACCGTGGCTGGTGGGGGCCGCTCTTTCAACTCGCGCTGTTTTATGGTTGTTTTTATGCACCACCGCGCTCGATCTTTGATCTGGACGAATGACAACCGCGACTGCAGCTTTGTACTAGTGTACTGGTACTTACAAGAACACTCTTGCACGGCGCTGAAACAAGCACACTCACACACTGATGAAGGACCTTAAAGCTCCACATCATGGCTGGTAATAAGTCAGACTTGAACTTTTTTATATGGTCTGCTACCGAACTGGACCGGTTTTGTGGTGTAAATGGAAGTGCATGGGGTACAACAAAAAAAAAAGTTATAATTTCTGGTGGTAATCAAATTACAGGCTAAGGGGCTTCCCAAGAAGGAAAATCGACCATTAGTTGGTCTCCGAAAAGAACAAGAAGAATGAAGCGATTAACGCCTCTCGCTGAAGGTTAGGAGCGTGTTTTGATTCAAATTCAGACTTGGTTCAAAGTCAGCTCCGACGAACTCTGGTACCTGGCGTGGCGTCTTCTGCGCCCAGCGGTCAGCGATCTCACCCTCGCAGGATGAGGCAACCTTGGAAGAGGATCAGCGTAATAATTGAATTAGTACGCCTTCACGCCTTCACGCTTCGAGTGGGTTAAAATGGAATCACATTGTGTTGGATTGAGCTTTGTGGGGAGAAGAGTTTGGCGATTTCTATTATGAAGAATTGAATACTACATACCTTCTATTATGGATAGAGCTATAAAAATGAATAAATTGCCTATCGAATTGCTGTTCAATTGAAAAGTGCCAAAATATTCCACAATGAAGCTATGAAACTTTTCATTTAAACTATTTTACTACTGAGCAATGAAAGTTTCATCATAAGCACTTCCATACATACATTCAAATTTTGCGGGCTGGAAAAAAGTTCACGGAAAAATTATGTCACGAATTTTTTTGATTTTTTTATTTGACTACTGCATATTTTGTGCAAGAACTTAGAATGGCGCAAAGAATAAAAAAATAGATTTCTTGAAAAACATCGAAATTATTGTCAAACTAAATTTCATAAATAGTTTTTAGGTGCTAAATCAAATTTGAAATCGAAAGCCACTTTACACATTTTATGATAAAGTTCATCGTTTTCAATTAATAGGCATTAAAAAAAACATTTTTTATGTGTTTGCAATTTAAATATAATTTATGAAAGCAACCGCAATTTTTAAAGCTAAAATTTTTAAAACTTACAATAAGTATTTTGGGAATTGAACTTTTAGTGATAACAATCCAATTAAAAAAAAGATTTTTATCGGTGTACCTTTTGTTTGGAAAATCCTAATTTTGCCTATTTTTTCATAAAAAAACTTCTTTTCAAGCTACAAATTTTCGATAATCAATGTTGGCCATACAATGACCAACCCACAAAACAAAACATTCACGATGCATGGCTTCGTCGATTTATATTCCTTTCAACAAAATTGTTTAATGGTTCAAAAGAGATAGAATAATTTCCTTTACACAGCTCTCATAACTGAGTTCTGTAAAACCTTATTAAATCTTCTCTACAATGTTTTTAGCAAGAAGACATTTCAGGTGGATATACTTTTTTTGTGAAATTCAACGAAAAACCTACAAAAAAGATCTTTTTACAGAATATAAAATAAATCGAACCACACAATTTTCAGTGTAAACAATGTTGACTATCACAAACTTTATTGCAAAACGTTAGTTTTGAACTATGTCCTCGAATGTATAAATTTTTTATTTTGATGAAATTTCTTATAAGCCACAACGACTAAAAATTTCAATTAACTGTTATTTTGCCAAAAATAACATTTCCTTTATTTAGAAAAACATAATGGCATTAGAATATTTTTTTTTCAACATGTACAACTTTTGATTTTTAGCATTGCTTTTCATTTCATTTTTATTTTTAATTGACTTCAATTCAGTCAAATCTTTAAATATCTTGATAATACTTTCAGGATAACAATCAAATTTATATAAACTAGCAAAATCAATCAATTTTACTTAAAATGAAATTCCATTTTATACTACTTGTTACTGTTCTTTATTTATTTTTTGTTCCTTGCTGAAACGTGTCAAATTTGCTTCAATCACCTGAATTATTACTTCCTGAAAGATGCGCAAACCTCTCCAGGTCATATCGCTCATTTCCCGCCACATCTAGGTCACACGGAAACAGCTAAACGCGACACAAAATTCCCCAATGATTGCCATCCATCACCCTAATCGCTCTTAAACTGTCACAGCCCCATAACCCGTCATCCCAGAAAGCCACACCGGATCATCTCTTCCTCCCTTCAACCGCAGCCAGCGGCACCGGAAACAAATTCTTCACAAACTTGACATCGGAAACCTACTTTCTGTTCGCAGAACGCCATTCCCCGCATACTTAAGCCCGAACCGAGCCAAACCAAACATCCCAAAGCCACAACACAACACTTTGGTCTTGGTCTTGGCTGGCTGGCTGGCAGATCACATCAAAGGGAAAGAAAGTCAGCAAAAAAAAAAAAAAGCTGGAGCGCGTAACCTCATTTCCACCTGTGCTGTTTGCTGCTGGTGGCCTTTTTTCCTCGTATTTCATTTCTTTCACCACCCGCCTCCTCGCCCACAGGTGGTAGGTAGGTTTTCCCCCCAGCAGAGCAAGAAATGGGGCTTTTCTCTTCCTCTCTTTGATGGTTGTTGTTTGGCTGGCGCGATTCACGGTAGTTGGGCCCGCCGATTGGGTGACTTATTAGAGCTTAGCTGGAGATCTGGGACTCCGCGATGGGAAGATTGCGGACCCAAACAGCCCAAATAGTTTACGTCGACTCCAGCTGTTTCGGCGGGGAGGAAGTAACACAACACTGATAGATTGTTGCTTGTTGAGCTTTGAAACGTGGAGTTAACCGTTTTAAAAATGGAAATTTTGCTTTGGGCATGATTTTGAAAAAGTACAATACAGCAATACACATTCAATACAAAAGATAAATCTAAAAATTTTCAAATGACCCAAAATTGATCAGAAAGAACCTTCCCCAATAAACTAGGGTTGATTGACTACTCAGTCTGGGCAAAGTGAAACGCTGTTGATGCTGTGTCCGACGTTTCGGCGCAGATAGGTGCCTTCTGCAGGGGGACACTGTTAATTAATGATGTTATGTTAGAAACAAATAGTTGAGGACTTGTAACAGAAATTAAATTACTTAAATAGTATTTTTTTATTTGTTCATAAGAGCGGTACTAGTCACTTTGTGCAACAGTCACAGTTATGTCAAAACGGCATTTTTCAGTTTCTTATTAACTTTATAAATTTTGTTAAGCTAACATGTGTGGATCGCACACTATTTTTCCTTGAAAGCCCATCAAATATCATTACGTCCAAGAAAGCTAAAAAATTCAAAACGACGAGAAGCTATGATTTTTTTTTGGCAATAATATATTTCATTAGCCGTTTTTCAGAACCATGTTAACATCCCTTAGACCACTGTAATGGTCAAATTTAATAAATACTAGCATAACTATTCGGAGTTAATACCCGTCTGACCAATGCACAGTGATCCGAAATCGTAATCTAGCGTGACAAAATTGATAGCGGCCACACGTCAGGATTTAGAGCTTTGGTGTCTTGGGGACAAATGATCAGGGTCAATAGGAGCATCTTTTGGAATGGTGGACATTAGGGTGGTCAAAATTTTAGGGTGGTTCAGAATTTTTATTTTGGCGGGATGACGAGATAGCGCTACGGTGTCTTTGGAAAAGTTGTAGGAAACACTATTTTGAGCAACTTTGCTGAAAAACACAAAGCTCTATCTTCAAACGGGAAGTTTCTAGAGCAATTTTTGTAATTAAGGTTGAGGTGTTAATGAAAAAGCGAGTTTTTTAAGTTTTTTGAGCTTATCATAACACACATTTATATTAAGAGAGCGAAAATCGGACCTTCTAAACAAAAGTTATAGCCAAAATACGATGAAAAATACGACATTTTGAAATGTGAATAACTTGAAAAGGTGGTGAAGTTTGACCTCGCTCTTAGAAGCATCTGAAAGTACACATTCTAGGGTACATTTGCTGAAAATATCTCGGAGGTCTTTTTTGTTTAACTCATTTAATCACAATTTGAAAATGAGCATTTTTAAATCGCGGGCCATTTTAAAATTATGAGTATTATAAAAAAAATAATTATTCGATACCATTCGATTCAAAAACCAAAAATTGATCACAAAATAACATTCTTAAAATTTTTTTAGACCAGTCTTATCTTCAAATGAAAGTAGCAAATTAAATGCGATTCTTGTATTTTTTTTTTTTCAAGCTAAAACACTTCGGAGGATTAAACAATATTTTGTTTTAACTTTTAAATCTCCACTAAGCCACTTCGATACTCCTTGTGTCACAAAAGTTTGCATTTTTATTCAAGATAAAATGAATTTTTGAAATCTTTCAAAACTAGCTTCAAAAATTACTCATGCATCCACCATTATAACAATGACTTACATTTAAAAACGTCACTTAATCCACCCTTAGGTGGTTCGCGCCTTCCTCACATTTAAAGGTTGCTATCCAAAATGCAAAAAGTGCGTAAATAACACTTAAGTGCTTATAACTTTTGATAGGATTGTCAGATCTTCAATGTTTTGGACGCGTTAGAAAGGTCTGTTGAATACCCATCCTACGATAGGTCGAATGAGAGATCCGGACAACGTTTCCATAAAAATATCTGAGATCCGGTCTTGAAAAAGTGCACAAATAACTCTGAAGTGTTTATAACTTTTGATAGAGTTATCAGATCTTCAATGTTTTGGAAGCGTTGGAAAGCTCCTTTGAATACCTGTCCAACGATAGGTCGCATGAGAAATCCGGACAACGTTTTCATCAAGATATCAGAGATCCGGCCTCCAAAAAGCGTATAAATAACACTTAAGTGCTTATAACTTTTGATAGATTTGTCAGATCTTCAATGTCTTGGACGCGTTGAAAAAGTCTTTTAAATACCTTTCTGAAAATGTATAGCGTGACGGGTTTTCTTACAAAAACCACCCTTTTTACAATCTTCCGGACTTTTGTTAAAATCGTTTTTTAGCATAACTTTTGAAGTACTTAACTAATCTGCATAATTTTTAATAGCGGTTTATGGGACTTCGAGACGGATAGAATAACGCCAAAACGGACAAAATCGGTTCAGCCAATGTCGAGATAATCGAGTGAGAATTTTTTGATCAACATCTCACCACACACACAGACAATTGCTCAGAATTCGATTCTGAGTCGATAGGTATACATGAAGGTGGGTCTAGGACGTCAAATTAAGAAGTTTAATTTCCAAGTGGTTTTATAGCCTTTCCTCAGTAAGATGAGGAAGGCAAAAAGGGTAAATATTCAATGTTATTCCCATTCTAAAATGTTACTGTTGGTTCAAAAAAATTAAAAATGAGTCTGAAAATGTCACAAAAGTCTCATATTTTAACACTGAAAATAGGACCATTAGTTTCTGACTTATTTTTACTAGAAAATAAAAGGTTTTAAAGTCAAATCGACTTTAAAACCATCTATTTTCTGGTTTGTTTTTCTTTTATTCGCTCTTTTTCAGTAATCAGAGGTTCAATCTTTTTTTTTTTAATGGCCCACCACACTCCCCCACACCAAAAAGCTCATAGGAACTTCCTGGTAGTGGACGCAAACTATCCTTAGCTCGTACACACATAAACAACAAAATTGAAAATAAAAAATGAGCCAAGGACTAATTAGATGTGCGGTGAGTTAAACTACAAGGATGGTATCCCAGTGGAAGAGTCTTCCTTTTAATGTCTCTTAGGCAACTGTATTGGAAGTTTTCTCAACTGTAGAGTACTTTTCGATTTTAAATAGAATTTTACATTTAAAAGTGAAGTCACATTTTCTTAAAGAAATTTCTAATCTTCCAAAAACTTTTTTTTTGTAAAATTCAGCATTTTTTGTCCATACTTTTCTATGGCTAAAAAGATGCGACTTTTTGTGTCCAGTACACAAAAATTTAATAAATTTTGTGAAATAAAGTTAATTCAAAATCGGTATTTTTTTCAGCATACTATTTTTTCTAAATTGTAATTATCAATACCTATAATTTTACCGAAGACACCAAACCGATTAGAGAATACCTTCCAACTTACAGATTTTCGAATACATACGTACCATTTTTGTATGGATACTTGAGTAATTCTCTACGAAAGAGGTCTTTTTTTGATTTGTAATTTTTGTATTTTTTTATCCGGCTGAAACTTTTTGAGTGCCTTCGGTATGCCCCAAGATGCAATTTTGCATCATTAGTTTGCCCATACAATTTTTCATACAATTTTTGCAGCTGTTCATGCAAAAATGATACATGAAAGTTCAGAAATCTGTATCTTTTGATCGATTTGGTGACATCGGATTTTTTTTAGGTATGGATAAGAACTACACTGAAAAAAAAAAAGATACGAGGTAATTTTTTTTTTGGTTATTTTAACACTTTTTTTTTTTCTCATATGTTTTAGGTGACATCAAATGTCAACTATTCAGAAAATTCTAGAATGTGCAATAATTCTTTGACCGAGTTATGAATTTTGGAATTAATACTGATTTTTAGCAAAAAATCGAAATATTGTTCGCAATCATTTTTGAACTAAATTTATCGATGTGAAATCAAATTTGCAATCAAAAAATAGTTTTGTGAAATTTTGATAAAGTAGACCGTTTTCAAATTACAGCGAGTTTAAGGTAACATTTTAAAAAATAGTTATTCATTTTGTTAGTGCCCATGTTTCACAAAAAAAATTCTCGAAATCGTGAATTAAATTCACAAATACGAGAACCACGAAGGAATATGTTAACGTTTATAGTGAAAATGCACCATACTCATGAATAAATTCCTTCGTGGTTCTCACATTCGTGAACTTAATTCACGATTACGAGAATTGATTTTTTTCTGTGTTGCTATCTTTTGAAAAAAAAATGCTTTGGAAAACTATGAAAATTTTCTATATTTCGATTTTTTGAACTTTGTTGATACGACCCTTAGTTTCTGAAATATTGCCATTCTAAGTCTCACCCTTACAACCCACCATTTTCTTATTTCGATATGTCAGCAACTTATGATTCGGTTTTCAATGTTAAAATATAAAACACTCGTGTAATTGTCCGATCTTTTTGAAAATAATATTTTATTTTCTTAAAATCAAAACTAACGTATTAAAAGGGCGTAATATTCAAGATCAGACCGTTTTGAAATGCTAGTCTTGATTTATAAAATATATTATTCGAAAAGATCAGAAAAATTTAAGAGTGACCATTAGTTGCTTAGAGATCGACATTGAAAATGGTGGGTTGTTAGAGTGAGACTTAGAAAACATCGATTTTCCTGTTTTAAATTTTTGCATGGCAATATCTCAGCAACCACGGGTCGTATCAACAAAGCTAAATATAGAGAATTTTCTAAGCTTTTCAAAAAAAAAATTACTCTTAAAATAAAGCAATCAGGTTCACTCCTTCTCTACTAAAAGTCACAGTTATTCCATTAAATGCATCACTTCCGCTGCCGTTCAAATTTCGCCAACCTGTCTTCTGCACTGTTCTCGCCCATCCAATTCCGCACAGATTAGCCGGTAAACCGTTGTCCGCGAATTAATCCCCTCCCACACCTCCCCAATTGCACCTGACGCTCGTCGTTTAATTATGTTGTGGAAACTTTCATCCCACCGCCCACCTTCACCCAATTCTCCAGTTCCTGGCCTTGAACGCCGTAACCATCCCAAATTCGACTATTAAACCTCGCCCAACTCTCGTTGATGTTTCGTTTCCAGAACCAGATAAAGATCCGCAATAAACGGAACAGTTACAATGAAGAAAGCAGACGAAAAGCGTTCTTCGTGGCCGCTTCAGAAGTTGGTTGTTTTGGGAGAAGGCACGTGGAGAAGAGAAGGCCCCCGGAATCTACCGGTTTGGCGCGCATAAGCACCGCAATGCATTCTCACAGGGTTTTTTTTTCGGAAAAAACAGCAAAAATCCCATGATCAACCGACCTAGGTGAAGGTGGAGTCACAGATAAGGAGACAATTTTGATGATTTCAAACAAATTTTATTTGAAAACGTTGACATTTTATTGAGTCTTCAATTATTTTCGGATCAACTAACTTTGCAAGAAAGATTTGATATGTTTTGATATGATCTTCAGATCAAAGTCTAGTTATCTGTGAAGTCTCGCGAAGGTGGCTGCCAATTTGCCCAGCTGATTCGAGAGAGTTTCATCGTCGGAAACCGATAGACCGTATTTACCCACAATTTACACACAATTAGTAGCAGCGCCGGGCCGGTTCTCTGCGATGAACTAGATTTCCTGTGGTTTCCCAAGCCGGGAGTTGGGTGTGGTGTGGTGGGTGGCGGCTGCGAAGCAATCTTCTAGCGAGATTGGGAATGTCGGATGAAGAATGGGCTGCGAAACTGGGCCAACTTCTAACCGTTTGTGTGATGGAGGGTTGTGCCGGCTGTGTCAAGATTGGTTGATCAGATTGGACTGATTTTATTTTGTCAAGGCACCTTCATCAAGGCATGACAAGGTTGGGAATAAGTTTTGGCGGTGATTTGGCGGCATTTGAACCCGAGCAGACGGTAATAACAAAATTCATGCCTTTTCAATAACAAATACAAATAATATAACAGAAAGTGTTATGAAATCTTCTTGAAAAATCAATTTTTACACAAGGGTTTGATAACATTTTATGTTATCATAACAAAATTTGTTATTGATCTGATATTGATTGACAGCCAAAACAACTTTGGAATAACATTTTTTGTTATGGAAGAATAACTCCAACTGTTATTGGGATGATCGGATTAGTTGTTAAAATGACAAAAAATAATAACAAAGATTTGTTCGAAGAATAAATAAAAATGTTATTGGTCTGTTATTACAACAACAATCCAATATCAAAAAATGTATCAAAAAATGTTATTCCCAAGTTATTTTCGTCTGCTCGGGAAGTGAATGTTTCGCACGGATGACTGAAAGCAATCTCTATAATTTCGCAATCCGGTGAAATAAACTAATGTCGTTTCCCAAAAAAAGTTTTTTCCCTTTAAACCTGATCTTAAACATTTGTTTTGAATAAATAATATCAATAATAAAACATATTTAATAGAATAACTATGAAATTGTGTTGTCCCTGAAATCATAATATTTTCACCCGAGCAGACGGAAATTTTTGAGAATAACATTTTTTGATATTTGAAAATATTTGGCCAATAACATTTTATGTTATTTATAACAAGATTTGTTATTCGTCGTTATGATTTTTGTATTATTGGATTATTATTGTTATAACAGACTAATAACAATTTGCGTTATTTTACGAACAAATCTTTGTTGTCATTTTTTGTTATTTTTACTACTAATCCGATCATCCCAATAACAGGAGGTATTCTTCCATAACAAAAAATGTTATTCCAAAGTTGTGTTGGCTTTCAACCGATATCAGACCAATAACAAATTTTGTTATGATAACATAAACTGTTATTAAGGGCTAAGAGAAAGACCGAGCTCCGATTTTTGTCGTTTTGCGCTTACTAGATTTCGCTCTCCCCGTGCGTTGCTTTCTCTCTCTATTCTCTCTCGCCGTGTGCACCGTGCTGCCAGCAAGGCGATAGGCATACTTTTGCGTCGCATGAACGTGATACCAATAATTATGCCGTTGATTCTATATTACTTCTGATGTAAAAATCCTCAATTATTATTTCAAGAACATTGTGAAGATTTTTGTATTCCAGTACTATAAATTATTACAAAAATATGAAAATTCTTCAAAAAATCGTACATTGTTCGAGAACTTGATTTTTATAGCAATGACCCCCGATGTTTTTAGTTGCATAATGTTTCATCAAGCGTTGGAAACATATTTCAAAAGCAATTTGAAGAGTTTTGTATTCAAACACTACAAAATATTACAAAAATTCGTAAAATACAGCAAAATTCAAACATTGATCTAGAATTCAACTGTTATCGTGATTACCCCCACAGTTTCTAGTTGCAAAATGTTTCATCAAGTATTAGATACATATTTCTTAAATAATCTGAAGAGTTTTGTACTCAAGTACTACAAAATTTTACAAAAAATACGTAAATACAGTAAAAAACGTACATTGTTCGAGAATCTGATTTTTATAGCAATGACCGCAAAGTTTTTGGTTGAACATTGTTTCATCAAGTGTTGGAAACATATGCCAAAAGCAATCTGAAGAGTTGTATATTCAAATACTACAAAATATTACAAAAATACGTAAAATACAGTAAAATTCCAAAATTGTTCAAGAATTCAACTGCTATCGTGACTACCCCCACAATTTCTAGTTGCAAAATGTTTCCTCAAGTGTTAGATACATATTCCTAAAATAATCATAAGAGTGTTGTAATCAAGTACAACAAAATATAACAAAAATACGTAAAAACCAGTTAAACATCAAAAATTTATCTTGAACTCGAATTTTATCGACATGAACCCCACAGTTTTGGGTTGCAAAATGTTTCATCGAGTGTTGGAAACATATTTCAAAAGCAATTTGATGCGTTTTGTTTTAAAGTACTAAAAAAATATTACAAAAATACGTAAAATACAGTAAAATACCATTATTGTACCAGAATCCGCCTTTCATCGAAACGACCCCCACAGTTTCTAGTTGCAAAATGTTTCATCGAGTATTAGATACATATTTCTGTAAAAACTGGAGAGTTTTGTTTTCAAGTACTATAACTTACTACAAAAGATTGCTCTAGAACTCAATTTTTATCGCGATGATTTCCACAGTTTTGATTCGAGTATGTTTCTTCAAATATTTTTTTATACCACAATTCCCCACACCAAAAGCTCATAATTCCAGAGCCCCCTGGTTATGGACGCAAACTGATTTCAGATCGAATTCAAAATGAAAATAAGGCAAAGTAATACAATAATGAGCTGACTTTACTAGGATGTGCGGTGTGTGCGACATATTTCTAAAATAATCCTAGGATGTGTTTGAAACATATTTCTAAAATAATCTGAAGAGTTTTGTATTCAGGCACCTACTACAAAGTTTTACAAAAATAAATAAATTGTTCACTCTACAGCAGTGTTTCTCAACCAATGAGGAATTCCCCCCTGGGGGGGAATGAAGGTTCAATAGAAATTCAATGCCTTTATCTGACACATTCTTTGCAACTTTCAGTTTCTTTGATTAGTAATAACAACATTTATTTTTTCTAAAAAGATAATTATTAAAGTTTCAATTTCTGATAATTTTGACATGCTTTGAGATAATTAAATGATTTTTTAAATATTTCTCAGGCATTTTTATTTTAAACTTTGTAAATTTTTTGTAATTTTTTTGTGACTGTTTTTTTGTTGGTTTCTACGAGATTTTTGTACACTTTTTAACAAGAACAATTTTTTGAAAAATTATTGGAAATTGAAAAAAAAATTTCAAATATTATTTGAGTTCTTTACTTTTTTAGAGTAATTTGTCTTCTGCCACAGATATTTTTTTTATATTTGTACATATTTTACAATTGAATTTATTTATTGTAATTTAAACGAAAAGAAGAAAAATGATCAAATAAACAACCAATCAATCAAATTCAAACCTGCGAAACTGTCAAATGTCAGTAATTTTTTTAATAAAAAAAGTTTTCAAATCCTACTACAGTTTATTGCATATTTTACAATTTAATTTGTTATGAAAATTGTAATCTATTTGCAAACCTAAAAATGTAATTATATTTCTGCATTGATACCAATAACTTAAAAATAAAGGAGGGTGGGGGGGGGGGAATGAAGTTCTTGCAAATCAGTCAAGGGGGTCACTGCTACAGCATTGCCTTGGCGTTCTTGATTGCGAGATTCCTACTCGAAACTAGGTGCCCGAAGGCTTGATTGTTGAGACAATTGCAAACCTCTGTTTACACCTTACCTTCATCCACCCCGGAAGGAAAAGGAAGACACTAGTGGTTGGTACTAGCAATGGTTGCCGACAGCTATAAAGTCAACTTCGTTTTCGTTTTTTTATTAAATTTGAAAGGGGACAAAAAATGTTATTTCTTAAAAAGTTCAAATTTGTTATGGAATTTCAAGTGAAATCAAATGAAATCAATTAAAAATACATTCTCCTGCGTTTAGAATCATTGTTGGCATGCTAGGATTAATTAAAAAATCTTTGGAATTTTGTTAAATTTTCAATGTACAAAAAGACAAAAAGCTTTTATTTTAACAATTATGTATCGTCAAATCATACATTTTTGGATGACTAATCCACTGTTCGGGTGTATAATGCCATTTCCAATGGTTGTTTCATTGAAATGTTGAAATTCAATATCTGATAGTAAATAGCTTATGGAAAATGACCAAGCATGACCAAGCAGAACATTTGCAATAATTTAGACGGAATTCATTTTGAGTCTTTAACCATCCAAACATACCCCAAGTAGCACTCATAACTTGTCGACTGTTGAATAATAGTTAGATAGCTGTTTTGAACCAACATACGAGAAAAAATGTCAACACTAGTTAAATATCAGTTTTTTTCACTACTTGTATAACTGACTTATGTAACTCATGAGATGTGTGCCATACAAGTGTTAAAACACAGTCAACTTCACTCTTTCCAACTTTTACACAAAACATAGGGAATATGCACTCGCTCCTAACACCATCCAATTTGCTGATTTTCACTATTAAAATAATTTTTGTTGGAACACTTTTGATAAAAACTTACTTGCTCACTTCCTATTGAGCTATTTATCACTTTATTTCACTCGAAAACACTTTTTATGAGCTGTAATTGAACGTCAAAGTTCTGATATGCCAAGATGCTGTTCTCTCATCTGGAATGTTTTACTCGAAAACAGTTTGTTGAATAAAAACAATATTGCACTGTTTGTTTCACTGCTTATCTAACATTGTCGTGTGACGGCATCTTCTAAAAACTGGGCGTGGCCAACCATTCTATAAATAACCTTAGGTTTTCTCGCTTTGTTACACAAATGTTATCGGAGAATAGATTATAAAAACTGATGCTCAACATACATATTCAACTTGACATTGCGTGTTGTTAGGTGGTGTAAATTTGTACATGAGGAATTTAGAGTTTCAAAAATGTTTATGTATTGAAGATTGCACTAGTTTTGATTGTTGACCGATTCATTTGTGAACATATCGCTGGTAAAAGCTACAAAAATTATCAGCTTATATAGTTTATGATAGAGAAAACAACAAATCAAAATCATAGCGATTTTCAATATTACTCCGTGGTACGGTTCTCGAAATGACAGTTGAAACGGTTTGTTATAACAAAGTTATATAATGGAGTTATAAAAACTGACTTGAAACGAACTTATATAACTTCAATTCCAATGACAGCCTTTGTTCTTTAGCTAACAAAACAGACAGCAACCTTCTTATTGACGATTAGGTCAGCTTATTTACTATGAAGCCCCGTGGAGCAATGCGGAAGAGCGCCTGGACCTGCCATGGAGATAACAACAAGTCGTCGAAGTCATCGGATCGAATCTTGGGAAAGAGGATGTTCATCAAAAAAGGAAAATCTAAAAGTTCGCCATGCAGGAAATTTCACACTAATCACATGCGCGCCATGATTGTTTTTCTTTTTTTTTAATTCAATTTAGAATTATTTCAAATAAATCTTGCAGAAGCAAGCGTACTTTTATTATTAGCTTCGTCGTTGATTTAAATTCTAATAAGAAACGTTTGTTTACATGTAAGTTAGTCGACGGTTAGATAGCTGTTTTCAATCTAACTTTCCTTTCCAGTGTGCGCTTTGATTTGACAGCACAGCCGTAAACCACGCCCCTTTTTTTCGTTGAATCTCTTGTTAGATAGCAGAGTGTTGTCAAATACATTTGTACAACTTACTCTGATAACTTGCATCTTTTTCTGGCAAGTTATACAATAAAAAAAAGTGCGCTTTTTCCAGTTCACAGGAGTTGTAGAACAAGTTGTGATAACGAGGCGGATTGGTTATACAACCAGTTAGGAAATACGTTTATCTGACAAAGTGTGTTGCTTGGGACAAAAATTTCCCCAATTATCATTCTACATAGTTTGAAGATAAAATTTCTTTTTCCCACCAAAAATGATTCCAGATAATAATAATAAAATAAAATCCTATTATTTATTTTTATTTTTGCAAGAGCATGCAAATTAGTAAAACTCATGATATACGAGATACTTAAACATTGAAACTTCACGCTTACCCGTCGATTTTGGGAATCAACAGTGCCCCCCTGAGTTATTTCAGATTTCTCGAAAAAAAGAGAAATAAACGAAAAAATCTAAATAATGGCTAAAAATGTATAGGCCTTATGCAAAAAAGCGAAAGTATTTTGCATCAATTTTGACATCTGTCCGTTCAAAAATTGATTGTATATATTCAAAAATCCGTATCTTGGAAAGGATGTCGTTGTTTGTTAGTTTATTTGAGGTTTTTTTACCTTCTTGGTCATTTGCTGGCGATCTCTAGAAGGAATAGTTTTATTGATATAGTGTCTTGAGCAAATTTGTAAGTTATGATAAAGAGAGTTTTGAAATAATAGTAAAACTCTTAAAAAATACATAACTTAACTATCATAAAATAATTATTTTAAAAAAATTCTGAAAACTGCATTTTTAAATATTTTTTTTTTTTCATAAATATAAATGAACAAAAGAGGCATCTGTAGAAGTGGGAAAAAGTTTATTCAAAAATGCTGATTTTCTGAAGGTGCTATATAATTTCTCTGAGTTTCTTCATAATATTTATAAAATACAAAAATATGAAATCAAAATTTTATAATGTCGGTCGATTTTGTAAAGAATGTCATCTCAGAACTCCATTGAGTTGGTAGATGTCCTAGAGCTATTCAACAGACCATAGATCATAGATATTGACCATTGATATAAGCAGCCATTGATAAGGTTGACCTTCATCTCTGAACTCCGTAGAGTTGGTAGATGTCCTAGAACTTCTCAACAGATCATAGATCTACCCAGTGTAACGCACTGAAGCTACCTGAAGATGTTCCAACTTCACAGTTATTGATCAGGTTGACCTCCATCTCTGAACTCCATAGAGTTAGTAGATGTCCTAGAACTTCTCAACAGACCATAGATGTACTCAGTGTAACTCACTGAAGCTACCTGAAGATGTTCCAACTTCACAGTTTTTGATATAAGCAACCATTGAACAGGTTGACCTTCATCGCTGAACTCCATAGAGTTGGTAGATGTCCTAGAACTTCTCAACAGACCATAGATCTACCCACTGTAATTTACTGAAGCTACCTGTAGATTGTCCAACTTCATAGTCATTGATCAAAGCAGCTATTGATCAGATTGACCTTCATCTCTGAACTCCATAGAGTTGGTAGATGTCCTAGAACTTATCAACAGTTCATAGATCTACTCAGTGTAACTCACTGAAGCTACCTGAAGATATTCCAAATTCACAGTTATTGATATAAGCAACCATTGATCAGGTTGACCTTCATCGCTGAACTCCACAGAGTTGGTAGATGTCCTAGAACTTATCAACAGATCATAGATCTACCCAGTGTAACTCAATGAAGCTACCTGAAGATGTGCCAACTTCATAGTCATTGATATAAGCAGCCATTGATCAGGTTGACCTTCATCTGTGAACTCCGTAGAGTTGGTAGATGTCCTAGAACTTCTCAACAGACCATAGATCTACCCAGTGTAACTCACTGAAGCTACCTGAAGATGTTCCAACTTCATAGTCATTGATATAAGCAGCCATTGATCAGGTTGACCTTCAACTCTGAACTCCACAGAGTTGGTTGATGTCCTAGAGCTATTCAACAGACCATAGATCTACCCAGTGTAACTCACTGAAGCTACCTAAAGATGTTCCAACTTCATAGTTATTGAAATAAGCAACTATTGATCAGGTTGACTTTCATCTCTGAACTCCGTAGAGTTGGTAAATATCCTAGAGCTATTCAACAGACCATAGATCTACCCAGTGTAACTCACTGAAGCTACCTGAAGATGTTCCAACTTCATAGTCATTGATATAAGCAGCCATTGATCAGGTTGACCTTCATCTCTGAACTCCATAGAGTTGGTAGATGTCCTAGCACTTCTCAACAGATCATAGATCTACCCAGTGTAACTCATTGAAGCTACCTGAAGATGTTCCAACTTCATAGTCATTGATATAAGCAGCCATTGATCAGGTTGACCTTCATCTGTGAACTCCATAGAGTTGGTAGATGTCCTAGAACTTCTCAACAGACCATAGATCTACCCACTGTAATTTAATGAAGCTACCTGAAGATTTTTCCAACATCATAGTCATTGATCAAAGTAACTATTGATCAGATTGACCTTCATCTCTGAACTACATAGAGTTGGTAAATATCCTAGAGCTATTCAACAGACCATAGATCTACCCAGTGTAACTCACTGAAGCTACCTGAAGATGTTCCAACTTCATAGTCATTGATATAAGCAGCCATTGATCAGGTTGACCTTCATCTCTGAACTCCATAGAGTTGGTAGATGTCCTAGCACTTCTCAACAGATCATAGATCTACCCAGTGTAACTCACTGAAGCTACCTGAAGATGTTCCAACTTCATAGTCATTGATATAAGCAGCCATTGATCAGGTTGACCTTCATCTGTGAACTCCGTAGAGTTGGTAGATGTCCTAGAACTTCTCAACAGATCATAGATCTACCCAGTGTAACTCACTGAAGCTACCTGAAGATGTTCCAACTTCATAGTTATTGATATAAGCAACTATTGATCAGGTTGACCTTCAACTCTGAACTCCGTAGAGTTGGTAGATATCCTAGAGCTATTCAACAGACCATAGATCTACCCAGTGTAACTCACTGAAGCTACCTGAAGATGTTCCAACTTCATAGTTATTGAAATAAGCAACTATTGATCAGGTTGACCTTCATTTCTGAACTCCGTAGAGTTGGTAGATATCCTAGAGCTATTTAACAGACCATAGATCTACCCAGTGTAACTCACTGAAGCTACCTGAAGATGTTCCAACTTCATAGTCATTGATATAAGCAACCATTGATCAGGTTGACCTTCATCTCTGAACTCCATAGAGTTGGTAGATGTCCTAGAACTTCTCAACAGACCGAAGATCAACCACCAACTAACTGTAGCTTCAGAAAAAACCTACCTGAAATTTCTAAAATCATTAAAAAAATATAATGATTTAAAAAGTCTTTAAAAAATATAAAGAAAATATTCTGGCACCACTGCAAACGAACTGTCAGCTCGCGAGCTTGAAACAAAATGAGAGAGTAGAAATCTGCGCGAATTTGTTTATGTTTCAGATATTTTTTGGGAAAAAGATAACCACTCAATTATTTTACAACTAAAGTATGGCTTTATATATATCAAATTGCAGGTAATTGTCTCGACTACAAACTGTCGAGCTTAGATTTTCCATAAAGGCTTTCATTTCTTAAAAAAGTTGGGAGGAAAATAAGGCATTTTTCAACGTGTTTTAGTACCTTTTACTAAAAAGATAACCACTCAGGCTAGACTTAACCAATCAAGCTCATATTTAACCAGTAGGTGCGTAAGAATGTTGGTTACAAAATGTCAGGTCGGTTTGTTGAGAAAATGTATCGTTTTCGAGATATTTCAATTTTACTGAAAAAACTCCCAGCTGGTTCTCTTAGCCCTTAAACCCATATGCCAAAATGGACTTTTCATGAAGATTCCATAACACTTTCTGTTATTTTAACAGTATTTGTTATTGAAATGACATGAATTTTGTTATTACCGTCTGCCCGGGCAAAAAATTTCACCAAATATGATCCTCATATTTGATAAAAAAAAACCTTTAATTCCTTTTATAAAAAAGATTTACTGAATCAGAATCATTAAGATCTATGGATAAATGATTTTGAGTTCAATCAATATTATACTCAAAATTGTGTAGACATCCATCATCATCAATTGTGTAGACATACGCACGATTTTAAACCATGTATGAGTAAAACATTGTTATACATATATCTAAGGTAAGAGATTTTTCACGCAACCATGACTTTTGATACTTCGCGTGAAAACCAGTGACTTTTTTTCTGTATACGCTAAATTTGTCATTTTTTTCAAGGATTTAGTCCGAAAACTCAGCAGTAAATAAAAAAAAATCCGGTTCTTACCATTTTTTTTTTTCACTATATCAAAATCTGTGTTTGAAAAAAATGTCACTCTCCACCAACTCACACGAAATCGGAAAAATTGCCTCCTAAGGGTTAATTTTGGTCCTTGATCACGAATCTGATGTCCATTTTCCGATATCGCGTGAAGGTGAGGGGTACGATCCTTTTAATTTTTCTGGATTTTTACTAAGACACGTTTTTCAATGATTTGTAGCTCAAAGCTGTGAAGAATTAGAAATTTGGTTTCAAAGGGACTTTTGTGTAAAAATACTCAACTGTTAAAAATCGTCATGCAAAATTTAATGTACTTTTGAATCTGCATAAACCGAGCGAAGTTTTTTTTCATTCGGTACAAAAAAATTTGCCGCTGTTCTACAAAGTTGTAAAGAAGAAAAACACAAATTTTGATGTATAAACATGATGAGATTACATGTATTCGTTCCGATTTGTTATAATTTTACGAAAAAGCTTTTTGAAGAAGTGAGGATTTTGACCAGTTTTCGAAGCTTTAAACCCCAAAACTCATTTGTTTGCTGTTGAGAGTATTTTTTTCGAAAGACGAAGCAAATTTTGCACAAACGTGACTCTTTGAAGGTTTTTTTTGTGATTTGTGCATTGCTAAAATAATAATGCTAAAAAAATACTTTAAATAGCAAACGATAGAGTTTAAGTTGTAAACTTCGAAAAACCGGTAAAGAATCATCACTTTTAAAAAAAAAACTTTTCGAAAAATTCCAAGGAAAATTCTGATAACTCGTGAAGAATGCATGCAAACCCCTTATGTTTACACATCAAAATTATTCAATTGTCAAATTCTTTTATTCAACATTGTTAACTCTGCAATGTTACATGAAACACGCTATTTTAAAATGAAACATTTTGTTCTAAATGGAAAAATACATCAAATTTGCCAAAAAATGACATTTGTCACGATTTGGTTACCAAGAAATGGCAGCGATTTTCAGATTGTTTTTTAACTTTTTCAAACTATACCGAGTTAGCATGAATTGTCTAGCTGATTGCTCGAAAAAAGGTTATTCTGATATTGGAAAACCCGCTCAGTTGTATGCAAAAAATATATATTTTTCATTAGATAACCATACCATACCAATCAGCATTCATTAGATAATATATATTTAATTTTTTGACATATTCTAGCATTTTTTGTGACCAAACATCAATGTAATATAACGTGAAGTTCAAATAATTCAAAAATGTTCCATTCAAATACTTCCTATTCCTGACATTCATCAAACCCTACACATCGTACGTTTTCACGGCAAAACCCGCAATCTTACTCCCACATAACCTCATCAATTAAAGATTATTGAAAAATGATCAATTCACGGTACGCCGCGCGCCGCAGCAGCGTAACCTCATTAGCAGGCAACCTTCAAAATTAAATAAAAAGCATTCCAGTCATGATATAACAAACGGACACACAGTTTGCTCCCTCGTAACTGCCACGTTGAGACTGCTGGAATGATGTCATCGTAACCGCACTCGAGTCGCGCCCGTTCCACGTGGGAGTACTCGTCGATGACTCGTTCTGACTAACTACCACATTGACACTGTCCCCAAGTCCGCCCCCAACATTTAAATGAAGCACTTCCGTCACACCAGCACCGAACACCCACTTCCCCGCGTTGATGTCCAAGACTTTGCGTTCTACACGTAGCGTAGCTCCTCAAAAGGTGGCAGGTTGTTCAACTGGGCAACGATTTTTGTCGGCTTCTGGATCCGTTTGATGAGAGCTCGCGGGGAAAACATCATCAGAATAACTGTGCTCTCTTTGGAGTTGCTGAATGAATAAGATTGGACGCGACGCGAGAGGGTGAAGAAATTACGATTTGCTAATTAAGGTGGATGGCAATTTCGTTACATTCGGAACCGCTAGGCCGCGCGCCGCTGACGATCTGGGTTCAATTAGACGGGGTTTGCTAAGAGCTGCAGCAGAAGCAGCAAAAAAGCAAAGTTATTCCAGGAAAATGAGGAAGCTGGAGGTAGCGTTGTAAAAGTGAGGGTGTTTGTTTCACCTGCTTTTGAAGAGAAATTGAGCATTTCCTGAGATTTGTTTTTTTTTTTTTTGCTTAATTCGATTGAATATAACAGCTGCTATGTACTAACAATAGATTTAAATAATAAATCGTTGCCCCACCTTCTCGAATGCTCATTTAAAGAAGGCTAACAAGTCTCAACCACCCAGAGCAATCGCCCCAAACTTAATTGGACAAAGCTGCAAAACAAAATTACCGTTTAATCCCCCCTCGTAGCTTTTCAGCAACGAGTCACCACCCAAGAGATTTACGGCGAGTCGCAGAATTAATATTTCAATGTCAATCTCGGAGACCGCAGCAACTGCTGTACACAGGCGACGAACCCACCCAGGAAAAGAAGCCCACAGCTCTTCACAGAACGATGGGGATGGGACAATACCTTCCAAGTAGATGATCTCCGCGGGCTTACGGTGCCGCTTTGTGTTGTGCACCCTGAAGTTAATTACAGAGCAGCGGCAGCTGCTGTGGGGTCTCCAAAAATAATGAGCTAGCAGTTTTTCGACCGGCTTAAAGTGAACGAACCGACATCATGCGAGGAAGATGCCACACGCAAACTCGACTCGACACTTGATCTAACAGATCTTACCCTACCGAGCGGACTCTACACCGTGAGGTGTTTCTGTCATTTTAGGAAAAAAAAGCTCTTCAAGTTGTTTCGTGAGCATACACTACACAAAATCTTGTGCTTGTTGAGGAGCGACTTCCAGGTTGGCAAAACTCAAAGTGAGCAATACCGACTTGGAGCTTGCCGACTTGCAGAAGATGCGGTGGTCGAGATGATAAACTGCAGCTCGCGATACACGCGAAAACGTTTTGCAGCTTCAGAGCCCCTGAGCTGTTTGTTTCGTACAAACACTCTGGACCGACCGACAGCGCCGAGATGGTGAGATGATGATGGAATCCTCCCCATCTCGGTGGGTCGTTATTTCTGGCTCGGTGACGCCAGTTAAGCTCTTCTTCTTCTGCTTCATCCAGCAACCAACTTCCAAAGTACCCTATGGTGAGGCTAATTATTACCGCTGTTGTTGTTGTTGCAGTTTGCAACGGCAATCGGGTTGAGACATCAGCCATGCCTGAATGATCAGCAGCCCAGGTTGCATAATTGAAGATGGATGGCACGGAAGTTGGTGCGGCTCAGACGGGGTGCGCGCGATTTCCAGTTAGTGTGTGCAACTAGATAATGATATTCATCTGCGGAAGAAAGGCCCGCCCGTCGTGCGGTTTCGTGAGAATGATGTGGTATTCTGATGCGATGTTGTGAAGAATGCTGCTCGTTGGGGTGGATTGGGTGGAGAATCTCGTTTTCCAAGCCAGTGATTTGTTTTAACACTTTTTCACAATAGTTTTACCCTCCCCCGCCTCTAGGCGGGCTTCGATCTTAAAGTTTACCGAAAGTCAATTTTTCCATCAACTTTTGTTGTTTAAAAAGCATTGCATAGAAGAACTCATTAAAATTGTGAAAATTTTAAGGTTGAAATTTCACTTCTAGAGTTTTATTTAAAAAGATTCTATAAACATATGAAACACAATAAATTATAGGAATTTTCAAAAAAAAAAACTCTAGGCTTGTTTTTTGTGACTTTGACAATGTTTTCAAATATGTTTTCATTTACATTTCCTATATGTTTTGTAAAAATAAATATCCAGTAATTTTTGTAATGTTTCAGGCTATGCTTTTCGCATTTTGCTATTTTTAAATTACAACGGTATCGTTTTAGAGCAGAAAATGTGAAAACAAGCAAAAAATTAAAAAAAACATGAAGCATTTAAAATGGCGAAAGGTACTGTAGAATGTGGTAGAATGAGCCAAATACTATCAGAAACAAACATAAACTAAACAAGATAAATGAAAAATAAAAAAATAAAAATAAAAGAAGAAAAACATAAAACAAGAACAGTAAAGTTTTGCGTAGAACAAAAGGTTCTTAAAATGAACTTCTGAACACGTTAATAATAAAAATCTTCGAACAAAAATTGGGCAGTAGAGGGTTAATTCTCTACAGTCCATCGACCTATTCTGAGGTTTAGTTTTATTATCTCCAACTCACGATTATACTGAATGTTCAATTGTATTCACCATCAATTTGATTTATTTTAAATCTTATTTTGTGTTTTTCTTTTTGCAGTAGGGTGCAGAACCTATTTTTTCAATAATTTTAAGACTATTTTATTATTTGCTGTATATTTTAGCATAACTTTGGGAAAGCGATTTTGAGAGTCATACGAAAATAATATGATAGTTTATTAATTTGAGGCCTTTATGGTTTATGCATTATTCCGTTAATTTATGCCGAGATGCTTAGAATTTTAATTTTTTATCAAAAAGGCCGTTGCCAATAGTTTCCAAAGTTAATAACTTCTCTTCCCCTTCCCCTTCAAAATTATTTTGATAAAACAAGAAGCAAAAAAATTTTTTTCTTAAAACTGGAAAAAATCAATGGAAATACAAGTCTAATCAACTCAAAACAAACTAAAATGCAATTTTCTGCATTGATAATTCAATTTAGCTTGTTTGGGATCGCTTTAAAATATTTTGAACTTTTATGAAATAATAATGATCAGCTCCGCAAAAACTTTTTTTAATGCATTCTAAAATACCTTTTTTTTAATTTTGAATCTGTGGCCGGTTATTTAAACCATGGATTGTTTTTTTTTTCATAAAAATTAAAATTATGAGCTATGGTTTCAACATTTTTATGAAAAAAGTGTCTTGAAATTCATTATACACCTGTCCAATTGTTTTGCAATTATCAGTTTCCAAAATATGTAAGTATTGACGAAAATTTTATTTTTAGCAAAAGATTAGATTGTTGATCAGTTGATTAGGCTTCTACTTTAATGATTTTTTAAAGTTTAATGAAAAAATATATTTTTGCCCCCTGGGTTTTCAGACAAATTTAAAAGGAGGTGACATAAGCTTTGAAAAATATTTGCAACGGCGTTACTTTAAAAAAAATTCCAATTTCATTGGTCGTTGCTACTTTTTTTTAAATCTTAAGTTCCTTAACACAACAATACAGTATGTAAAAAAAGTATTTACACCCCTTGGGCACCATGCACATTTTGTGATGAAACATGTAAAAAATTTAAAGTTTGACAGGAACCTAGTACTACGTTTTGTTCAAAAACTCATGCCAAACATTTTGCTACAAAAAGCTCATGAAAAGATGATTTATTTAAAAAGTTATATAACAAATATTATTACGATACTAAAAAAGGTGCAAAAAAAGTTTGTACACCTTTCAAAAAATTAACATAAATAATGTTATTTGTTGACAAATCACCATAAATCCAGTCTCCCAACTCCAAATAGGCATCCTTGACTGATTAAAAAAATTATTTGGATTGAATATAAAGTTTACTAACTACTTAGTATAAAAGTATATACACCTCTGGAAATTCTATATAAAACTTATCTTAACTTAATTTTGCAAACTTTTAATTCAACTAAATGTCAATATATTACCATAGAATTGCTAAATAAACATTTTGGAGTGGGTATAACACCGTTTTGGGGGTATTTGTATCGATAGAATATATTTTTCGTTGGAATTTCGTACCAACCCGGAATTACGTCGTCGGAAAATCCGCCGGCATCTGAACCGGTCCACAATTCACCATATTAAAATATTTAAAAATTAAAAAATGATTTCAAACACTCACAAAATAAAAAAAAATCGTATTTAAAAAATATTTGCAGCGGGCTTTGTTATCAGTATAATTTATTTGCTGTAAAATTAGATTTATTTAAATAAAACAATATCTCTGAAAAGATGTTCAGAAAAAAGCACATTATTATTTGCTTGCTTATTTATTTTAAAATCAATTTTAATAAAGTTCCACAATAAAGAAAGGCCTCAATTTGAAGTAAACACAGTATAAACTGCATGAAATTTAAATTAAGTCTTTTTGTGTATTTTTAGCCAACAATCCAAGTTTTTTTCAAATATTTCATATTTTTACGAAATTGGTAATATTGTTTTCTTGCGCTAGTTTTCAGTTAAAATGCAAAAATTACCTCTCTGGGTTACTGAAAATTAAAAAAAGTACTTTAAATTTCTCTTGAAATAACATTTCTTTCGATTTTTGGCAGTTAAGTAACGACAGTGATTTTGAAACAATTTTTAACATTTTTATGAAGAATTTTTTTTCCTCATTTTGAGTATGCCATCAAATCAGACGTCCAATTTTACACAAAAATCCTTTGGCACCAAATCTCCTCACGGTTTCGAGCTACAAATCACTGGAAAATTCTGATAAATTAAAGGGATAGTACCGCCCCACCGTCACGAGATATCGAAAAATGGACCTCGAATTCGTGATGAAGATCCAAAATTAACCCTTAAAGCAAAGATTCAAGGAAGTCGAAAAGGGGTCGGGGCAGTTGCTGTTTGAGTTGGCGGAGAGTAACCGTTTTAAAACCCATTTGCAAAAGTGCTACTCTCTATTTCAGGGAGCTTCATAACCTTGAGAATCGTTATCCTACCGAATGGATTGTATGATTTAAAGTCAAAAATTCATTGCTGTTGTGAGATTAATCAAAAAGGTCTTTTTCAAATAAACAATTTTTCATAGGAGATTTTGTTAAAAAAAATAACAAAAAATATGTTTACCATTTTGACATTTTCCTTCTTAATATTAAAGGTCTTTATTGCGTTTCTAAGAAGAAATTTTCAACCAATTAAAAAATAAAATTAATTTTACTATCTCATTTCAAATACACCACGATTTGAGTGTATCTAATCTCTAAGCCTACCACACCTTACCGTGAGTACTGAGTAGTGACTGTTTTGGGTAATAAACGACGAACTCAGTCAGAAGCTTAACCTTGGGCCGAAAATTGCCAAGATCTTAATTGAAACACGTGGTTTGTGTGATGCCGGATACGCTTGAACTTTCCAGTTTTTACTCAAACTAAAAGATTCAATTGAAAACTCTTCAAATTAAAGCTAAATATCGTTCAAATAAATCATAATTCACTCCCAATAATCACTCTATTTGCATTCCAAAATTCCAACTCAATTTGTTTTTCGAGGTCCCCGCCAAAGTTCGACTTCAGCACGGCCAGCTGTTTGACTCGACATGACTTACCTTTTGCTAGTCCGCTAAGCCGCGCGCGTTTCAAGGGAAGCTAAAAGCTCAACGCGCGATTGTCATTGAACGATTCGACTTTTATGGACACGGCTGGTTTTTCTTTTTTCTTGCTGCGAGCTGTAAGCTGTACACCAGAGGAGGTCGTTCGTTGAATGTAGCAGTGGCAAGTCATCGGGGTGAGCTGTTTTGCTGTACCAGACCTGGCGTCATAAGATTGATATATTGGAGCTGCGAGTACTTGAAGGGAGAGGCAAATCAAGTCAAGTCAAGAGTCGAGTCTTAATTTGTACCGCGCCAACAACCTAGACAGCGGTAGACGGGCTTCTGAATGAAGGTTTCGAGATATTTTAGGATCGAGCGTTCTGTGCACGCATCTGAGCTTGATTGAAGAAGAAGGAAAAAAAGTGCAATCATCATCATCTTCTTCCAAATTGAAGTCTCTCCTGCCAGGGAAGAACGAATGAGTCATAATTATAAGCATCACCGCAGAATCACCCTTGCAGTAATAGTGATTAGAGCTGTCCAGGATCGATCTTAGATCATTTGCGGATGCCGAATAATGTTTGCGGAGACCGCTGAGAATCGGCACCGTCTTACATCATTCAACTTGGTGATGGCGAATAATTTATTCTTTGATACGAAAGACTCACAGGCATGGCATCATCATTATCGAGCTTGAGCTTGAGTTATTTATAGCTCCCACCAGGATAATATTTATCTTGAAGCTTTGCCGTCTTGATAACGATCACTGAGCTGGCTTTTGACGATTGATTGATGGTTGGACCTCAGCTGGAGAGGAATTCACTCGGGATCGGTGGGGTGATTAATCAGCAACGGTTAATGAGGGTCTTGAAGTTAGATTTGCGAACATTCAATGTTTAATTTGTAGAGGATTACTTTTTTGCAAAACGAAAGAAAGAAAAATGTAAAACTCAGAACATGACAAAAAGGATTAATAAAATCACTGCGTACACAATTCCAAGAACTGTGCCACACCCAAAGCCATTCCCTGACCTCGGCCGGCAGTCCACCTACACTCAGTCAGCTAATGTCCAACTTAAGTTTCATTCTTTGGCAACTAGGTCAAAACCGGCTACCCCAGCTCTACCTTAAAAGTCTAGTCGCTCCAGTTCACATCGTACATATACTGAATCAGCAAACATCATGCACGATACATTTCCCGCAAGATCATTTCCTAAGCATCAGTGCGTCATTTGCAAAACCATTCCACAGAAAACAAAAACTACCTGCCTTTGCGTGGTTTTATTTTCTCACCCGGTTTAAAACCTTAGTACGGGGGGCCGCTTGTTTCCTATTTCCCATAATTCCACCCTAACCGGCCGAACCTCAGAAGCTGAATTGAAAATTCCACCCCGTCAGATCCGTCGAGGAGCCCCACTTCCCAAGAGAGTCGTTATTACCTACTTACTGTACGCACGCCTCAACGCCCCAGATTGATACCGTTGTGCCAGGCGATAGGCGAACTCTTCGCGGCAGCAGCGAAAGTGTTCCAACCTTTTGCAGAGCCGAAGCCGGTAGAGATCTTCACCAGTTAACGCACCAACATGCGGAAGGAAACGTTGCCGTCGATGGAAAAACAGCGATAAATGAAGCGCGCACGTACTTCCCTTTCTCCATGTTGGAAGAGGTACTCTTCAAGGGAGTTTTCCCCCCTTCGCGAAACAAGAGTTGCGAGAGAAAACATGTTGTCATCTTGAGGCAATCAGCAACTTTCCGAGAGTGTGTATCGAGCCAATCAAGTTCTGCGTGAGTGCATTGATGAGATTCGCATCTCGTTAAGTTCGCGAGATACAGCAAGCAGACCGTTGTAGGAGGCTTTCGGGGATGCAGCTTCACCGTTGAAAGGGGCAGTGAGTCAGTGTGGTGAAAGAAGCGTCAAACCTGATGCCACCCGGGAGATGGTGACAGTTATTATTTTTATAATCAAATCGAGTTTTGCGTGAATTGCAGCTCTACGGTTTCCCGAATCGACTTTTCATTGTATTTTTATTTTTTATTTTTTTCATTATCGATTTTGATAAAACTTGCACCATTTTTATTTTTTCTATACATAAAATGAACTTAAATATGAACCCTCTACGAAAAAGGGAAGTGGGGTATAACAGACACAGAAATTTAAGGTCCGAAAACATTAAAAATCTTAAAATTGCTCGAATTTTTGTAAAACTTGACGAATTTCAATTCTCTTAGTTGCACTCGAAAGGTTTTTTGAAGCACTTAAAAATCCCAAGTAGCAAGAAAAACATCGCTCTTTATTTTTTTGTTGAACAATTGCTGCATAAGTGTTTTTATTCGTTAATTATTGAACAAGTGGCAACACATTTGGTCAATTGTTCACATTTTGATCAAAAAACCATTGTTCAACATGGCTGTGTAACACAAATGACAAATCTAGCAACGGATTACGAATAGTTCATTTTGAAGTTTATTCTGACCTCAATGAAACATGCTTGTAGAACTCGTAAAGCAAATGACATTTGCAGACATGATGTTTCATTTCAGTTTGCTGAACGTGATAACATAGTAGATTTGACCTTTCTTCGGCTGGGATTTCGTAAACAAGTTGTTTATGAAGTTCGCGTTCGTGTTCTAAAATCCGAGCAAGGACATGTTGACGAAACAAGCAAGGATAGTTCTAAAAATAAAACAGCTTACGTTCGAAAGAAGTTTGGGAAAACTGTTAGTGAACTTGGTAAAACCTAGATGACCGCAGACTTATTGACGTTTAGGCCTGCTCATCCAACATAACCCTCGTGGAAAGAAGCAGACGCGCGCCCGGACTTGACATTTGGAGTGATCTTGGGTTCGATACTTGCCCTGAGCATTCTTCATCAAAAAGGAAAACTGAAAATGCAGCACCGGGAACCAGCAGCAGTAGTAGAGTAGTAGTAGCAAGCGATGTTCATTAGCACTCAAACATAATTGAAAAAAAATTCCCAAAGGCATAACTAGGAAACTGAATGATTTTTTATGGTTGATATTTTTGTATTATCCATCATTCATATTATTATTATTCATAAATGTCGTATCCCTGTCCAAACTAATAAATTACAAAAAACTAGTAGTTTAAGTATCGTAAAGCGACATTACTCACAAATAAAGGATTAAATAAAGAAAAAAACAACTTTTGAGCGAACACCTTGGACGTATTTTATGAAAAGCCTGTTTAACATTCTTGTCTGCCACGATATGTTCTTGAACGGTTATAAAAACGTTTGCCTAACTCCCTCCTGAATCTTAAAGGCAGAATGTTGTTAAACGGTTCTAACGACGTTATCCAACCCGGTTCAGAATCTTATAGTCAAGAGTTCTTATGACATGTTCAACAAACGTTCTCTATGCAAGTAGGACGTGCGCTTGTAAAACTTAATTAAACCACGCACATTTCTAACAGGTTAAGAGATGTTCAACAACAGAAAAACGTGCGCTTTTTCCAGCGTTCAAGAGTTCTCAGGGACGTTGGGAAAACATAGTAAATGAGTTCAACAACAAGTTCGGAAATCTTTTGGCGAACAAAATGTGCTACTTGGGATGTGACATAAACATCCCAGATTGGTTTGACTTTTCTCACACCTTTTGCAAATTACTGTTAAAATAGATATTTTTAAAATGCCAATATCTTTTTGAAACAGCCTCCATCACCAAAAGAGAGTGTACCTACTATAAATCTATGGATTTATCTGTTTGGGCAAACGCAGTTTTTCTCATAGTTTTACGATTTTCTATAACAAACTTTCAACACCGTTGGCCAACAAGATGGCACTTTTTGGGCACAATTTTGACATTTTGCGAAAATTCTCAGCAATTCTATTTTTTTGGACATTGTTAATCCAACCTTGCGTGGCTGAGACATGGCCTTGCAAAAAATTACGAAAAATTATTTTTTTCTAAGTGTTACCAATTCGGCATTCAATTTTTAATCGATTATACGATTTTTATTGCAAAAAATTAAACTCAAACATACTTTTCCTGTCATTCTTGCACGACGAAACAGCCTATTTTTCTCTACAAAAAAATAAAATTAAATCGAAAAGTAATACTGTTCGGTACGAGGGGCAAAAAGTTATGCTTTTCAGCACTAAAATACGAGCAGAAAAGTTGAACTTTTCAGCATTTTTATCTAACAGTAATCCTTTTCAGCACTTGTATCAAAAAGTGATACGTTTCATTATTGTTACATGGACATTTGATTTAAAATTCCATTCAAATGGTGTTTTTTTTCGAAACGGCAAAAAAAATTTGCATGCTTTTCGTTGTCCTTGTTGGATAAATGTACAACTCCGTAGTAACAGTTCAAAAGGGCGAAACAGCGTTTGTAAACAAGCAGTCTAAATGAGTTTTTTTGAATTTATCAACTCAGGCTTATGTTGTAGCGAGTTGGTGTCTTCTAGACATTTGAAGAGCTTATCAAAACACATATTTATCTTCCATGAGAGCGAAAATCGGACCTTTTAAACAAAAGTTAGAGCCAAAATACGACGAAAAAGACGCCATTTTGAAATGTGAATAACTCGAAAAGGTGGTGGAGTTTGACCTCGCTCTTAGAAGCATCTGAAAGTACACATTCTAGAGTACATTTGCTGAAAATATCTCGGAGGTCTTTTTTGTTAAACTCATTTTATCTCAATTTGAAAATGAGCATTTCTAAATCGTTTTTTGCCCATAACTTTTGATAGAATTGATTTTTCATAAACACCTCAACCTAAATTACAAAAATCTAGAAACTTCCCGTTTGAAGATAGAGCTTTGTGCCCTTCAGCAAAGTTGCTTAGAATGGTGTTACCTACAACTTTTCTGAAGACATCAAAGCGCTATCTCGTCATCCCGCCAAAATAAAAATTCTGAACCACCCTAAAATTTGGACCACCCTAATGTTCACCATACCAAAAGATGCCATTATTGACCCTGATTATTTGTCCCCAAGACACCAAAGCTCTAAATCTAAACGTGTGGCCGCTATCAATTTTGTCACGCTAGATTTCGGTTTCGGACCACTGTGCAATGTCAAACCGGTTTACGGAACTTCTTTTTTCTGAATAGTTTTAATCATGACCTACAACTTCGCTAATCACAACAAATCGATCAGAAAATCTTTCTTCGAATATTTTCACAGCACTTTTTTAAGGACAGCCCCCAGATTTGTATGAAGACCTAAAGAAATCGATCGACAAAGATTCATTCACATAATACAAAACAAAAACACCCTGTCACACCCTTCAAATGCGACAACTTGCCAAAGGGAAATTTAGTCAGAGTGTATTCTGGCTACCTTAATTCGGTATAAAACATAGAACGGTCAGCCATAAAAAACGTGTTGGATAATGTTTACATTGCGTGCTCTAGTTTTTGTTTATTAAAGGTCAAATATTAAATCAAAATAATGTGTATGACGTGTGGCAAAAATGCAGTTCTATATTTTTAGTTGTTTATTTCAAATTTGAAAAGGTGTTATTATTTATATAAATAAACTGATAAATTGCGTCTTCATTCAACCTACCTCAAAATGCACATGCGACAACAAAACTTTATGGCGACAAATTGCTCAACAACTGATTGATTGTCAGGATAATAAATGTACAACTTTTCCTGCATTGTCCGCAGTGCAATTACTTTTGTCCACACACTCCATTTTCTATTTTACGAGTCCAGTGCTGTGTAGTAACACCACATTTTACAACCTTTTTTTGCCATCGCGATTGTTCGATTTGATTGTGTTACGGTTTGGCGATTCGCGAGTAGCCTCTTCTCATTGTTGTTTACTCTCTATCCAAACACTGCCCCAGAGCCCGATGCACAACAACAACAACAACTGTTACGGCCGGCTGATCTCACGCTCGCATATTCCAGTTCGGTCTTTACTTTTTCGATTCCAGCGCCGAAGCCGACGACGAGTGAGAGCAAAAATTGATGGAAGGAAATAAATTGTGTTGCGTAACACCTCCACAAACGTGCAAACAATCGTCGTCGTCGCGATCGTCTTTGGGTCGTTCGTTTGGCCACGATATTGTTCGTTCGTGTTGTTGCGGATATTTGGCCGGGCTTTTGTTTTGGAATCTGTGCCGACCCGAGCGGATGGAGATTTTAGGATGAATGTCATTTTTGTCATCATGGGTTCGATTCCCATCTGCTTCTGCCTTCTATCGGTTGGGGAAGTAAAACGTCGGGCTCGGCCTTAGTTGTCGTTAGGCCGTTAAGGCATTCCAAGCGTAGGAGTCGTATCCCTGCTATAAAAAGACAAACAACAAACCAAGCCCTGCTATGGTGGAATCTCTGGCTGCAGTTGGACTCACAGTCCAAAGGTCGTCAGTTCGAACCCTGGGGTGGAAGGTTCCTTGGAGTAGAAAGAGGAGACCACAAAAGTCCTGGGGGTCGTTAAAGTGGATGGTTTGTTTTTATGATTGTTGTTTTTGAGCGATCGCATGGACTTAAGTTCAAGTTGGTTACATTCACCTACTCGGGCTTTTCAAAGATGTGCGCGTGCGGTTTTCTTTTCCCCCGTTATTTACAGTCATTTTGGCGGGACCCCAAAAAGTTGGCAACCTGGGGGTGAGCGGTACCGTCCGGATAGCGTTGTGTGATGTCATTTTGTATTTAAATTTCGCGCCATCTAGGCTAGATCCCATCGTGTCGTGGTGAAATGTGGGTATTTCGGCTAATGACGGAACGCAAATTAGTGTGATGCGCGATAGCATCACATCTTCACATCTTTTGCTCGGGTTGTCAAGGCGTATTGGGGGATGCGCTGCCTCGCAGGTTTGTTTTGTACAAAAGCACAATCTGTGTGCGCCGGCTTTTTCTTACGTAATTTGTGAGGTGGACCATCGCAAATTGAGTACCGCCACCCAGGTGATGGCGGAGGATGGACAGTCGGGTTCACACCCACCTGTTGACTTTTGGACCCCCGCGTGCGTGTGCGCAATGTTTGCGCCTGACACAGTTTTGTGCGGTTGCATCTGATTGGACTGCTCACGTCGAGGTGGTAACGAAGTAAACGAAGCTGTCACCTCTAGTTAACCTTCGAATGCGATTTGGGGACACAGTTAGATTGCACGAAATTTACAATTATTTTTTTTGAAATTGTTTAATGATTATCATCACTTTAGTTAGAATAAAATGTTTGAATCTTGAAGCATATGCATTGCTCCTTCAAAAAAGTAATTTTCAATCTTCAAATCTCAAACACATCTTCAAAGGTCGCTTTTTAATGGACGTTTTCTAGTTTTAACCTCTCAGGGGCCGCAACCAATCACCTTTGATCGATGGTTTGCTTTTCGTTTTCATTTTTTGCCTGCCATCATCGGTAGAGTTTGGGAAAATGAACGCCAACCTCAACTTTCAGCAGTTTTTACGCTTTAAACAGTTTCTGATGCTTTTTGTCGGGGCCTGTTTCGCAATGATCGCTGCCCGATCGTTTTTTTCGGGCTTCTTTGGGCAGAGTCTCACTTTAATGGATCATTACTGGAGTTTTACATACTCGAAGAAAACGTTGCTTTCCATCGTTTAACTCACTCTCCTACGACCCAGTAATTCTGCCAGCACTGCTTTCGCCGCCACTTTTCCTATCAAATTCCGACAATCGAATTACCCCCGCGGTACGATACGTCATAAATTCTTCTCCCTTTGCCCCTCGTCAGCAGCAATAAATTAAAGTCGGTGAATTCTTACGCCTTTTACAATACAACCACACCCTAATAAATCTTTTCCCTTCCTTCCTTTTCAGACTCCTCAATGAAATCAACACCATGGAACTGCAGTCGATAGTCTTTATCTTGGTGCACTTTCTGGTAAGTAACGAAACCATTAAAGGAACAGCTACATGAATGAAAAATGCAATGCTAACGGTATTTTGAAGGACTAACAGTATTTCAAAGGAATGTGAATTTTCACAATTTTGCGAAATACGTGAATGAATAAATTAAAATTAAATTAAAACATGGCATTACGATTAAGCATGAGAATTAAATTTTGTTTCAATATTTGAAAGAAAAAACTTTTTAGAAAGAACGAAAATCTCACCATTTTTTTTTTTTTTAAATAACAGTAATCTATCTTAAAAATTTTTTTTTATTTAAATTGTAATTTAATTTGTATATGTATTTGAAACATAAGCCATGTTTACAAGAACTGATCAAACTCACAAAAATATCTTTGAAATAAGAATGAATTATCTTGAGTAAAATTCAATCATGTTAGGATATCAACAAAAAAAAATCATCCTACTTTTTGAAGATTTGCTCATATCTAAAATGTAATCCAGAAGCAAAAATAAATTATTTTGAATTTTTTCAAATATCTTTGAATTGAAAAAAATCATCAGGCTTTTTAAAAAAACTCATGTTTGAAAGAAAAGAAAAACTCAAAAAAATAAAATTGAAACAAATATAACATATATTCAAAAAATATAAAGATGAAATCAAATCAAATCATGTTTGGATTAAAAAAAATCGTCCTTCTTTGTAAAAAACTGCTCATGATCAAAAGAGTGAAAAAAACTTTTAAAAATAATTCAGAAGCAACGATGAATTAATTTGAAAAAAAATGTTAAAATATTTTTGAATTTAAAAAAATCTCATCAGGCTTTTTGAAGAACTCATGTTTGAAAGAACGGCAAAACTCACTCACGGCAAAATTACTAAAAAATAAATCCTACAGTTTTTTTTTGAATAGTTCCCATATAAATGTGAAAAACAAAAACGTATAGGACCTTTTCAAAAAAATTCTGGAATTGATCAAGTATTTTCTCATAAGACTTTTGAAGTGTGCTTACGTTTGCAATATTGGATAACAAAATATTATACAATAAGATATTTGAGTTATTTTTGAATTTTTGTATTTTAGACCTTTTGTCTCACATCTGAGATTCTTTCGATTATTTTAACAAATTTTAAGTTCCGAGAAATTTCCGTGAAATAAGGGAATTTGGGATTATGGTTATTTTTGAGCTTGAAAAGTCACTAATCCTAATAAAAAACAAAAAAAGTCCTAAAACTAAAAAATCAACCAATTTTCAAGTCACCTAAATTTAACCCGATAAAATATAAATTAATTCATTTCAACTTTATGATACACCTTCAAACAAAAACATTGACAAGGCTATAACGAACATTTTATATAAGAATGCACTTTTTGCTTTTTATTCTCATTTTTTCCTAGATTCGTTTTATATGATTTTTTTTAAATTTATTTAATTTTTTAATTTAAATTAATTCGTGGTTTTTGATTGCAAAAGAAAATTTAACTGATTTTCAATTGATTTTTTACACTTTTGAATCATCATTTATATATAAAACACATAATTATTACTTAAGTGATTGTAACTTGAAACAGTGATGTCAGATCTTCAAACTTAAAGACTCGTCTGTAAGATATTTTGAATACCTATCAAAAAAAGGTCTGATTATTGGCCCAGTAATAGTTTTAATACTAACAAGTGAGATCCAGCTTCAAAAAAGTACATAAATGGGTCATTCCAGGTCTACAGGGTACACTTTTGGACTCGACCGTCTCCGATTTGGATTAAACTTGGAGGAAACGTTCACCTATCACCGCTCTCTTTTTTGACGATTTTCTAAAAAACTTTTTTTCTTTTGATCATAACTTATAAATTATTTGAGCATAAGACTTTCTACAAGTTGCATTTTGTTGAAAATAGTCTAAGGAATTCAATATCAATAAAATTTCAACCCTAAAATGTCCCCTCATATTATATTTTAACGTTTTATGTATAAAAATTCAGTGTTGACCGATTCCTTATATATTTATTTGTTTTATTTTATCACCATCGTGTTCCCCGGACAATTTTAGATAATAATCAATGTAAACCTCAATCTAAAATGAACTATTGGCGAATTACAGCGATTTTAATGAAAAAAGTTTGATTTTGCGCAGCACTCTGTCCTATGAATTCAAATTCTAAATAAGTTTCTCACATATAAAAACCGAACTATGAAACCTGTAGAAAGACTTTTGCTCAAATAGTTTCAAAGTTATGATTAAAGAATTTTTTTTTTTTTGGAAAATCGTCATAAAAGAGGGCGGTGCCAATCAGCACAAAACTTGGGATTTTTGTTAACTATCGATAGATGGACGTTCCCTCCAAGTTTTGTCCAAATCGGTGAAGGTCGAATCCAAAAGTGTACCCAGTGGACCTGGAATGACCCAAATACCAGTTAAATGGTCAAAACTTGAGACAGCGATTCCAGATACTCGTTTAGAAGTTATTTCGGATAATAATCCAACGAGAGGTCAGACTACTGATCCGGACATAGTTTTTCCTACAAATAAGTGAAATCTGGCTCCAAAAAAAGTACATAAATATCACTAAGGGAGCGTTCTTTTATTACGGAACGCAAAAAATCAGAGTTTTAGACCCCCTTCCCCCCCCCCCTCCTCTTATCAAAATTTTCATACAAATTTTAAAAAATTTTTATGGAGCATAACACGGCCTCCGACCCCCCCCCCCCATAACTAGATGCAGTGTTGCCAGATCATCAAACTTCATTTTTAAAGCAAGATTATAGCCTTACCTTAACCGTATTTTTTTCTGGATTGTGAATTAGTGTGTAAGATGCTATCCTGTTATATCTTTCGAAAAAAATATAACTGGGTCTTGTTTAAATCATTCTGTGACGGCCTTTCAAAATCAATTTTGAACCTTGAAAAATCTACAAATAAAAAAATGTCTAAAAAACAAGTCGCAAAGATGCCATACCACGTTTTATTCGCAAATCACCGTTAATTTTACATCAGCTAACCTCAAAGCCATTCCGTGCCAACCGGAACGCTCGTAAAGCTCATTCCTAACAACCTTTCCAAGCGCAGTCCAAATCCGCTAGCAAACAGCCGCGATTGTACGCGAGCCTCCCTCCCGAAGCTAAACCCTGGTGAAAGGAGTCCCTCCTTCAGGGTCCTTCGTCGTGAACGGCTCCGAGTCCACGTCCGCATCGAATTGATCAAACATTCAATATCCAAGTCCGCGCGCCGCGTCCAGCTTACTCGGTTAGGGGTGTCAACACCATAAACATTCATTTATGCAGCAGCAGCCCATTAAGTCATACGGGGCTCGATTGCGGAAACCGTGAGCAGGCTTGCTAGTTCCTCCTCCATTCACCATAGTTCGCGATAAAACTGACTGAGACCTGATCATGGTACAAGTAAAAAAAAAAAGAAGTGAGAACCAGCCCGTCGTTACCAGCCGATCCGAGGTTATTGGAACTGGTTTAACTAGGTGCTGTGTGCGCCGTAATGGTCACCTGGGTCTCGTTTGGTTGGCAAACTCGACCCACCGAGCGTATACCGTACGGTACCTTACAATACCCAATCAATATCTACCAGATCGGGCCAGAGGTCTAATGAAAAGTTCAACAAAACAGTCTGTGCGACCAGCCGACGACGAAGGGGGGTCTAGAGAGCAATAGAGGGGGGTGATGTAATATCAATTCACCTCCTTGAGGTACTACGGACAGTGATGCCAGCCAGGCACTACTGGATCAGTGCGGTGCTATTGAGGAAAGTGTTATGGCAGAAAGCACAACAACTGCAGATTGCTAGTGGCTGGGCTGCTGTTTTGTTGTGTGCGGTAAAATGTCATCGATGGACGGACGGTTCGTTTGATTGGAACCTGTGCGTTGAGTTGAGTTTCATAACACCTGTCAATTGGCAATAAATCCATCTGTGGATCATGGGGTGTGAGTCTGGTCATAATTTCTCACGGTAGCTCCTTTTGATATGAACTAAATTCGTATCAATCTGAGGTAATTTATAAAAAAAAACAAGCAAAGGATGAGCGATTATCTAATCGTTTATGGAGTTAATTTATTATGGCAAGGACTTGGACAATGTAGCACTATGTGATTTAGTCATATTTGATCGTTTTCATTTAAGGGACCATCCATAAACCACGTGGACACCTTGGGGAGGGGGGTGTTGGCGATTGTCCACGCTCCATACAAAAAAAAATATTTGTATGGAAATTGACCACGATGGGGGGGAGGGTTGAGAATTCCAAAAAAAGTGTCCACGTGGTTTGTGGATGGTCCCTAAACATATTTTCAAAATTCCATACAAAGTTACCATACATTATAAAAGGGTCATTCTCTGCCAACTTACATGTAATCACTTTCATTTTTGAACATTCGAAAAAAGACGTGTTTATAATTAAGTGCAGATATGGGCATGGGTATCAAACGGACTATTATGTAAAATTGGATGACTTATTCAATTGCCTACTCAAATTAAAAAAAAAGTTTTTTTCGGAATTTTTAACAAAGCCATCATATTGGAAGTCCAATTCTAATAACGTTACTTCGGCACCAAATTTTCAAATCATTAGGCCTTAAATTATTGAAAAACACGCCTTTTTCGAAAGTTCAATTATGAAAGAGGTTGTATCAAAAAGGGATAGGGGCAACTGCTGCAGTTGGAATTTACTAATTGGAAAACTTAGAAAACTATGTGACGCTCTTAAAATAATTTTTGAGTTTTGGTATTAATTGCATACAAGGGCCTGAAAGATTGTTTATAAATTAACAGTTTATTTTTTAGATAAATTCTAGAATTCCTGTTCATAAGTGGATACAAACATTTAATATATTTGTTACATATTACCTGCATACTTTCAATGTGACCCTACAAGGTTAAGGTAAGGTAAGATTTTTGTCAAAAGCAAGCCCATGATCTTTAACTTAATCCTCCCACATTAAAATTATCACATTCTTTTTAATGTTGTGATAATTGTTATGGTTTTAGCCCTTAGTTTAAAAGGATAAATAATATGTTTTGCAGCATCTGGAGTAATTTTCCATTCTTTGAAATAAGAAAATATCCAAGCTTGTTTGTAATCTTCTTGTGCTGACAGAAAGGTTTCTACCTTTGGCGAAGACGCTTGTATCATTAGCAAAAACGGTTTTTATGTTAGCAAAAGATAACAAAAGCTAACTCTGAAAACTTGTTTACTGTTTGCCACAGTAAAAAGAATGTGTGAATTTGGAAGGCGTAATTGTGAAAGGTTGATTATTACCTCCTTTATGGTCTTATTTGACCTCAATTTAGACTGAAAATTGTCATTAAATCAGAAAACTAGAAAAAATACACATTTTCAGAGGTAAAGGCACACATATTTTTGACATAAAAGAACTTCCAAATCGTAATATTACCATGATTTTTTAAATGTTGATACGAAATTGTTCTATTGATCAGAAGAATGAGATGAAAATATTTTGATATTGCAGAAAAAGGTATGTTTTCTAATTTCGGTTTTGTTGTGAGTTATTTCATTCTTTCAAGAATGAGCAGCTAGAAAATTTCATGAAAAAATGTCTGAACTGAAAAATATTTTAAAGGATTTTCATTCGTTTAAAATATTTTTCTCTTGTTTCTGTAATGTTTGCGTGTTTTTTTTTTCATTCTTTCAAACTCCTTAAAAGCCTTTTCAAGCAATTGTTTAAATCCAATAATACCATTAAATTCTTTCAAATTTATTTATTCTGTTTATTTCATATTATTTCTAAAATTATTTAATGTTGTTTCACATTTATACTTTTTTAAATTATTTCATTCTTATCATTTCCCGTAATCGTGAATTGTGTTCATGAATGGGAGAACCACGATGTAATTTATTCATGAGTATGAAATGGTGCATTTGCACTATAAACGTGAATATATTCCTTCGTGGTTTACAAATTCATGAACACAATTCACGATTACGGAATTGACTTTTTTCGTGCAGCACCTCCTTTCAAAACTTATGAGAAAATTAAACTTGAACATGTCTTAAAGAATATTAAGTTGAGATTTTTTGGATTGTATGGTTCTTTCAACCATGAACATTTCTTTTATATATTATATTAGGATTTAACAAAAATAAATTTTTGGTGGGCATTCATTCGTTGTTCCAAATCCCAAATATGAGCTTGATTGGACGTTACAGGAGCTGGCGCTTTGCATATAATTTTTAAATGGGACTTAACACGTAAAAAACGTTTCAAAAATGTCCTTTAAAATTTGTAATTTATTTTTAATTTTATTTCGATTTTTCGAACAAAATTCTGGTTTGTGCCGAGCTCAAGAGTGCTCCTAACTTCAATGTTATACATACCAAAACATACGCAGGGATCTAGCCAACACGCCAGCGACGTTGAAAATAAACGCTTTAGTGGCCAAAATGCTTCAAATTTGTAATTTTCGAAAAAAAATCTCTTTTTTACAGGTTAAATCCCATTTAAAATTCAAATGCAATACACCAGCTCCTGTTAAGTCCAATCAAGCTCATATTCAGGATGTGGGTTCAGTATGCCCACCGGAGCAAACCCCTGATGCCCATGAAAAAGTCATTTTTGTTACATCCCAACATTATATTTTTATATTCTGGATTAATTCACTGTTTAGGATCAATTCGCTGGTTAAAGACCGGCCCGTGGCTTAATGGCTACGGCTCCCGAACTTTGAATATGAACAAAAAATGCATGGAATCAGGTGGGATTCGAACTCACACCATTGGATTGGTAATCAGATGCTCTAGCCACTCGGCCACCGAGGGGTTGACAGCCCTTGAGTGAATTAATCCATAGTGGTGAAATAATGTCACAAGGTCATTTACTAAATAATACAACAATCCCTCTCCCAACAATTCCCGTACACACACCACACACCATATTCTATAAATAACTCGAAGTGGTTGGTACGGTATGTCCCCACTTCTTCTTCTTCCCCTGATGATTCCATGAAATGTGGGTTCCGTTCATAGAATCTGTCTCTTGCGGTTAATGCAACGCAGTAGGCCGGGCCGCATTAGTGAGTGTAATACATTTCGGGGGTTCTCGGAAGTACTGAGAAGTTCGATTAGATTAGATTAGATTTAGGATCAATTCGCTGGTTGGTAATAAAGCTGGTGTAGTTTTCAGTTGATAATGTATGGCACGAAGAGAGGGCACCGAATACTTATATTTACAATTAGAATTTTACGCCTATACCTAGAAAAAAAAGTGAGTGAAGTTTGACCAAATCGATTTCTTTATAATTGAATTCAATTTAAAAATGATTTAAAGACCTGCAGCTTAGCATGAAAAAAAAAAAACAAATCGCTCAGAAAATGCCAGCTTGATATACAGATTTCGACATGTTTTCATGTTACTTTTGTATGGACAGCCCTCAAAATTGCATGGAAACTTGCGTAGAGAAACAAATGAAACAACATGGCAAATTCAAACATAAAATTTATGGAAAAAGCAGAAATTTGTTAACAACGAAATAAAAATTCTCTTCTATCTGCCAGTGGAAATTGTTCGCCTAACAGATGTCTGCATCAAGTAAACAACGCAATTCGAGGTGCATTATCTGTTCTTGCGATTTCCTTGAAGCGTTGTTTCGGACGTGTTGACCTCAATATCTACCATGTTCAAGGGACGATTATGATTCAATTAATTGCCTGTTCCAAACACACGCATACCACGATTAGTCATGCACCAGTTCCCAATCCTCCCGACAATGAATCGCTTCAAAACTCTTTATGCTCCCGATACCACCCTCTGCATTTTGAACCGTAATCAGCATAATCATCTTCCCACATCCCGTTGGGAACCGGTACACAGCAGCTTGGAAAAGGGGAGCGGGAATCGCAAAAGGAGAAAGTGAAATTCTAATTCAACACACCGCGAAGGAAGATTCACTTTCAAAACCATGTCGACGAGACCACAGAGGCAAGGTTGCGTTCAACCAACATATCTCAATTACTTCCTCCATCATCATCGGCAGCACCACCACCATCATCAACGCCGTTTATGGCCTAACCCTATTGTAAACGCGCGCGCACGCCATGAACTTCTTCCCCTGCGCGCGCGCGCGCTTGTGACCTCGATGTAGAACAGTGTTGATGATCAGCAGCACTGGGGGCAGCTTTATTGGCCCACGGGGCTTTCACTCAGCTGATGACTGCCGGCCGCACTCTCAATTGAAAGGTTCTCACCCTCGATCGCTCGAGCGTTCCCGCGGACCTTTAGCTACAGAGCAAACGGCCATTAGGGGAGATTGGGTCATTTCATCGAATGATCGATTCGTCGGATAGTCGCTCAACAGAGGCTTAGAAGCGAGATTTAAGATTTTTTCGAAGAAATTACCGTTTCTTCAAACCTGCTCTCCCCTACCAGCCTCGCTGCTCATCTCGTGGCGCACCACTTTTACCCGGGTCTCACCTTGCCTTGGCTTTCAAATTGACGGTTCGCGCGAGTTCGCTCGAGCAATCGCGCACGTGAAAAGAATAAAAGAAAAGGTGAGCATGAAATTGGCCGAGCCCACTTCCTCAACGCTCAAAATTACGCCTTTGTACCCAAATGCAAACTTCCACCAAGAGTTTACTTCGCGCGCGAAGAAAGTGATGCAGTCGAGGCTCTACACTTGACCTAGATCGGGGGTTTCTCCTTTTTCGGCCGGTCATGGATATGTTAATTACGTGCAGGCTCGTCGACTCGTCGCGCGGGGGGTTCCAGTTGGACCAGCTGGATAAACAAGGTCGCGCGGTTGATGGACGGTATCGCAGCATAGAAGCCAGCTTCCGCATCTGGAAGGGGAGATAAGCACCGCCACGACCGGTTGGCTCTGATGTGCTCGGTGAAATGGAGTGTCCGCTGAAAGTATCGCGCCGGGGAGATGCGTTTTATTGCTCATAATGTTTGACCCACTTTGGCGATTTCTGATGTTGGGGACGACGGCGAGTGAGTGAAACAGGCCTTAATTGGGGGTTGGAATTGGCCGGCGAAGCCGGTTCAGATCAAGATCATGGAAAGTGGTGTTCAATTTCGCGGCTGGTCGGGTAAATTTAGAGTGCCAACGCTTTCACGCGCTTTTTTGTCGTCTAATTTTCCATACGGAAATTGAAAGTGGTGGAAATTGGGAGCGCAAATTGTCAACGGTTCGACGTGTGCACCGTGGGACGCAAATTGGAAGACTTTTGTCAAAATTTTTGAAAGCACTTTCGATTTTTTTTTTTTTTTGCTGGATGTAAAATGTTTTAATGAGCTGTAGAACTGTAAGCGGCATTATTTCAATTTACAATTAAAAAGTTCTTTGGTATAAAAAATCGTCTTTAAAATACATTAATTAGCAAACAATGTAAGACTATAAATCAGTTTCTGATGATTTTTGATAAAGGTTATCAATCAATCAAGTTTCACTTATATATTTTTGTCTTTGACTCTAGATCTACTTCACAAAAATTATAATACTTAAAAAACTATTAACTCCCTGTTTTGGAATTCTGTTACGGTTTAGTTGCACCAGTTTTGATCTGAATTTAGAATGGAATTTGAATAAATTTAATTGATTAATTTTTCACATTTTAACTCTTCTTCTGGAAAGCATTCCTAAACCCAATAAAACATAATCATCTTAAAGATGTTTTATAGGTTTTGATCCGGAGAACAACTTTGTACAACATCGCAAAGCGCTAACAATCGATCCCGGTAAGCTACAGGTTAATTTTTAGAGCATATTTTGAAACATTGCCGAAAAACGTAAACTCCAAAAAACACCCAATATCTTTTCGGGATCAATTCTTAGTCCCATGCGATGTTCTACAAAGTTGTTCTCCGGATCAAAACCTATAAAAAATCTTTATTATGATTAAATTTTAATGAGTTTAGGAATAAGATGTTATTCAATGGGAAGGTCGTCAAAGTGCGAAAGATCGGTGGCAGTCAAACACAATTTCCGTAGGCGATGGATAAAGAAAAGCGCGACACGACTTTGTTTCAGAGAACGAAAACGGAGAAAATGATAAAATGCATGGTTTCGGTTCGAACGATATATTTGTACTGATTGGTGATCTTGACCTTGTCGTAGATCTTCATGGGCACGATAGGTAGTAAATCTTCGTTCTCTTGCCGAACACAGTGAAGTTGTGCAAGTGATCTGATAATACGATAGTGTGAGAAAAGTAGGTAGCCAAATTCAAATAGTATCTTAAATCTAACACTCGTGCTTCTTAAGGCACTAGGGTGGTGCCTTAACATGCCGGCCCCCGTTGAAAGGGACAGCTTTCAACCAATAAACACGAAATCTTCGGCCAGCTTCGGGTCGTTGAAAGCCAAGGTCATCGTCGTCGTTTGTTGTCTGCTGCAGCTCTGCCTCCAAAACAGCTGTCCCCCTTCCTCACGTTTCCAAATCGTGGCAAAGTTTTGGTGACGTCACGGGGATCCCATGATCGTTACGTTGTGGCAAACACTCACAGGGTTGAATCTCGATGAATGTCCCCGTTGGGCGTACTCATGGTTGTGGGTTGAGTCGCCATCGTTGACCCAGAGCATGCAGGAGGACGAAAAATTCTTAAGCTTTTGCAAATGAAAATTAAAATTAACTTACGGGGGTTGGAGGCCCTTGGGCTTCCCGTTGCGCAACGCTGATGCATTGCGATGGAAGACTCAGAGCTCTGAGCTTGTGTTGGACACTCCAGCTACTACGGTTGTGGGCTGGCGTAACGGCAGGACGCCTGTCTCGAGCAGGTCACCATCAGGGAGTGGTGTGTGTAGTTGAGTGGTGAATGGTGATTGCTTATTGATGATATTCTTCCATGCAGCAATGTTGTGGAACAGCTGCTCAAAGCGAAGTGTCGATGAAAGTTCTAACACCGATGATTTTAATCTTCCGGTTGGAGCCGTCTTAGCCTTGGCCCGCAACGCTTTGAGGGAAATGGTTCCGTCGACAAATTTGATCCACAAAAATCCCAGTAGATTCCCAGTCTGTATGTGAGGAGATGGTGACATCTTGTCGATGTCTGCGATCAGTGCGATTCTATTCAGGTGGAAGCGAAGTTGCATGGCGTACAGGTTATCCGGTCCAGTGAAAACCCGACCGGAAACGTCGAACACGACTCTTAGTTTTGCAGTTGAGTTGTTCAAACTTTCAGTTGTTTGGTTCAGCCAACGGAATTCATCAATGAAATTCGAGGCAGCTTGTTGCAGCTGCGGGTTTGTATCAAAGCAGCGTCCAAATTCTAGCAATTTTCTAGGAAAAATCTTTTCGGTGCCTGGTACGACTGGATAGCCTTACAGTGCATGGTTGATGACCACTTCTGGCTCAAAGCAGGGCTAGACGAAACGACTACAGAGTTGCCTACACCACCAAGCACCTTGTACTGGTAGTGGCGCAAACGTAGCCTTGGAGCGGGTTGATTCAGGATCTGCTGCGAAGCTGAACTAAGATGGGTTCGAGCCCATTGTATGTGACCATGGGGATTGAATACGATGTTCACCGTTTGCAGCAGCACCGAGGCAGGCACACTTCGAGCTCCGACAGAGTTGATGGGCACGAGGCAGGTGGCAAGCGGCGACTGCGGCTTAGACGGCAACGGCAACGACGACGAGTGAGTATGCGAGGAAGTCTGCTTCAATTGAATCTCCAAGAAGACCGGTAGAGGGCGAGAAACAACTGGGCTAGTATGGGTGGATATGCGATCGTGCGACATTAGGAGGCGCATGGTGTGGTGTGAGCAACACGGATACGAACTGGACGCTGGACAGTTGACTGCGTAGGTGGTCTTCGATGTCAGCGGCCGAGGCTGTTCCGGGATATGAGAGTCCGAAGAGAATGTTTGAGGCGAATGGAGAACGGGGACATGGTTGGAGAGTCTGGGGTCTAGTAGTTTCATATGCGAACGCATGGTTTGATTGAGGTTAGCTTCGGGACACGTGGGCTGTTTCTTGATTTCGTTAACCAAGAAACTGTAAACGAACACGTAGTCAAGTTCAAATTTCTGACGGATTCGACGATTGCTATCGTCAACGGCGAACATGGCCGCTTCCGTCGTCATTGTAGCTGATTCGTCGTCGAGTAGCAGCTCAATGTTCAGACGATTAGCGAAATATTGATCATCTAGTCCATCAATCATTTGCTTCCATTCTGTAAGTTGGACGCTGTGTTGCTCTGCTGTGTAATCTTCCACGAACTGCTTCGCACTGGCCAACGTGTCCAAGTAGACCCGCTCGATGTCCAACAACGCCCGTAATCCAGGTTCCATTGTGCACAACGTCAGCCGAGCTCAACACGTGTCAAAGTGCAGATCACCCAACTTACAAGTACAGACGGGTTTAGAGCAACAAGAACGATTGTGTACAACAACTTGTACGGTCACACAACTGCGCCAGGAATTGCCCAAAATCCCTTCTGGTCGCTCAGCTCTCGTGGCTCAACTCGCATGTGGTACTCACGTGGTTCAGTACAACGTACCTACTTAACCTTGATCGACGAATAGTAAGTTCAAGGCCCTTTGTCCACTGAGCACAATGCTGCTCAAGCCAAGCCAAGCCTCGTGCCACGTGGAGATCACGTTCTTCAGCAGGTCACAGCTATCCCCAGATTTGTAGCACTAATCAGCGACCACTTTGCATCTCCGATTTTCAGCGCAGTTAATTGGCAGCGACAGTACACTTTGCGCAATTTTATCACTTCTCGAACCACTTATTATCACACTCCACACGCGGCGAAGTGTTCGAGTGCCAACCGACAAGAAAGTTCACTTTTGACCCAAGCGAAAAGTTTTACGAAAAATGTCCACGATTTTCCGTGATAAATCGCGCACATCCGGCAATCGAAGGACCAAAAATGTTTTAGCAAAAGGTCGTAAAAAGTGCGAGAATCTGTGACAACCGAACACGATACGCTTTCCTTCGGAAACAATTAGAAAACACGCGAGAAGATAGCCAAAAACGAGTAGATTTATTTGCACGTGATTTTGTATGCGAGAACAAGAGTGCGTGTAGTCTTATACGCGGCTTTATTTCAACTGATTAGACGGTCCAGAGCAGAGATCTGATCTCCTCCAGACGAATTTGGATGTGAAAAGGAATGATAAAGTTCTTCTCGATCGGGCACGATCACTTGCCGATCGTGGCTCCATACTGCCATGTGTGTGATAAGGGATAGTGTAGAAAACAATAAATTCAAGTTCAGCTTAAATCTAAAGAACGCAGCATTCGTTAGGGTGGTGCGTTAACAGATGTCAAAAGTTACAATTCTCCATAGTACATTGATTTCTACTGTGCAATATATTTGGACCAATTGACAAACATTTTCCCGATTGGTATCAATTTTTGGCTATCATAATTAAAAGACGGAATAAAGATTGTATCCTTCACTTGATAGCATTGGACATGAAATCGATCAATTTCAAATATTTGTAGAGCACTTTTCTATGAACAGACCCTAAATTTGTATGGAGAAACCAATGATTCAAAATGGCTCATTTGGACAAAGAGAAAAAATGGAAAGAGTCAAAGTCAATCAAAAATTAAAAAAAAAAACAAGTTCGAAAAACGGCTTTTCAAATATGTTTATAGTCTCCAAAAATGTATAACTAAACAAAATAATGTTTAAAAATGGTGACTGTTAAAAATGAGCAAAGCTCCCTGAATTTCAATAATTGATTTTATCTGTGTTTTTTATTTATCTGAAACTTTGTATGGGCTTTCCCTATGACCAAACAGACAATTTTCTGTTGTGATTTTTTTTTTGTTCGATTTGGTATCTTTGGCAATGTTGTATGTATTGATGGGAACTATTCAGAAGACAAAAAATGGTACGCGTTAAAAAATCCGATTTTTAATTAACTTTTTTCTCAAAAAAAAAGAATTTTACGAAATCCATGTTTAGTTTTTTTTTCTTTTTGGTTTAGGCGACAACCGTAAATTTTGAGCCATGGAAAAGTAAGGAAAGTATGTATTTTTTTGAAAAATACAATTTATCTTGAACATAATTGTTGACTTCACTTTTAAAAGTAAAATCAAATTTGGATTAAAAAGGTACTCAACAGATTTTGTGCACCGTTTACAAGATATAACCACTTAAAGTTGAATTCAAACTGATAAATTCCATTTTATCTGTTCTAAAATAATTTATAAAATTATGGAATAAAGACTAACATTTCAAAATTCTTAATATCGCAATGTTACGTTCTTTTGAAAGGTTAGAATTATTTCCAAAATTTCAAAAGTATTTTTTTCGAAAAATTCTACAAAATTTCACAAATGTTTCATTTTTCAACATTGAAAATTGGGCTTTTAGTTTCAAAAATATTTTTTCTGTATGATAAATGGCTGTTTTCATGAGACTAAAGAAATAAAATTTCTTGTTCCTTGTTTCTTGTTCTTTTACTCGCTGTATTTCAGGAACCAGAGGTCCTATCTTCAATGTCTCTTAGGCAACTTGTTTGAAATTTTCTGAACCTTTCGAAAAAAAATGGACAGCAATCATTGAAACTATTCGAAAAAAATCTGCGTTCAAACTTTATGTGGCTATATCTAGCAAAAGGGTGAACTTTATCAAAAAATATGTAAAGGACTTTTCGACTGCACATTTCCACAAAAAAATTATAGCTCGGTGGCAACACTTTTGTCCGTATGGCTCAAAAGTTGCGGTCAGAGCTGAAAATGTCAGGGGTCATGACGCGAAAATCGCCGACGCATACACGAATTTTTCAGATCCATTCACTGAACCGCAGAACCGTGACATAAACAAACCCGACTCAGTCATGAATGCCCTAGCTCACTGAGCAGCTGCAATGCGTGGCAGTAGTCGACCAACGCTCATTCGACGTTGCACGCACACACATAAAGAAGCAAGTTTTTACACAAAAAGTTGGTATTTATGCGTGGAAATGTAATTTTCAATATAAGTAATGGTTGTTTTAAGTGTTTTGCACAGTCTAGAACCATTCAATTGTTTAAAAATAGTCAAAATAGTGTTTAGAGAGGATTTTACGAATCAGTCATACGACACGAATTGAGTGAGTGTAGCTCATTTTTTCACGTCTCTCATTCTCCAGCAGCCGACCGGCACGAGTCAGGCGGCAGTGGTTGAACGGACATAGGCTTACAGTCACATGCTAGCAGTGAACTGACATTTTGGTTTGCTTCATGTGTACGCTGGGTTGGAAACATTTTGCAGGCCTGGTTGCGGTTTTTTTACCCCTAAAATAAAAAAAAATGAATTATGAATATGTTTTGGGATATTTTTTTTCACGAACAATTTTTTTTTAATTGTCTGTACTAAAAAAATTAAAGGAACTTTTTGAAAGTTTTTCCGCGGAAAAGGTAAAAAAAGAATCGTGTTTTGGTCAATGAAAAATCGGATCTGTAAAATCACTATTTTTATAATTTTGATGAGATAAATTTATTAGAACCAACAACAAATTCTGCCTTCAAAACTGAAAGTGAATTTTCAATATTCACATCAATCATCACCCCATGCATAAAAACTGAATAATATAAACTGTGTATTATGATTGACTTAAACATGAGTCAGATAAAAACAGATATAAATGACAACAAATAACCTTTTTAAATGTTCTTTCTCTCATTTTATGTTCATCCTAGCAAGAAAAACTTGAAAACAAGGAAATGGGCCTCGATCAGCGACTAAATCCTATTAAAAGTTGATTAAACTCATCTCCGCGCGTAATGCGATAATTCCACGCTCTTTAAGAGCATTTGCGCGCGCGTACCACCAGCAGAACCACGGCTGGCCGTCAGTCGCCCGTCCGATCATTTGCGCCTCGGGCCACAATCCACATAGCTTAAACGCTAAGGTCTAACCTGTTGGAGCTGGTCACAAGAGGTCCATGGGGAGGCTAGAGTAACGGCATCTAATGGCATGCGCGCATCTCGCTTAGGCTCTATCCCTTATTCAAGAAATATAATCAGTAGCCCATTCCAGCGGTCCTACACGTGAAGAAGACGAGAGGGCTCGTAACGATCTTCAATGGCCGCAATAACTTAGAAGCCACCCGGGGGGCGCACTCGAGTGCCAATATATATATAGGAAGCGAACCGTCTTCTAGGTCAACATGGTCAGCTGTCGTCGTCGTCGTGTGGTGCATACGGTGACCATTAACAACAACTACGACCATGGTCAGCTAACGGCAACTCTGCGTACCCTTTCTGCAGCAGACGGTATGTGCAGTCAGTACATCCAGGAAAGAACGATGCAACAAAATCATAATAAAATATAGGAAACTGCATTGCGCCGTGGGGAAGTGCCCAACGCATGACCCTCTTTCACCAATGGAAGGTTTCTCGCTTTTTTCCGCGTTAAAGTCGCGACCACCTCTGGACAAACATGGCCATGCGAGGTAATGCTTTATTGCGGGGATGCTCTGTTGACACAAATGCCATTTTCAAGTAAATTCATTTCAATTTTGAAATCAACAGAACAAACCCTCCGTCAAGAGAGCACCACCCAAACGGTCCACTTTCTCCGAGTTGCCCACGAAGAATAGCACCACGAGAATTGTGGCACCGCCCAACGGGTTTCGTTCTGCTGGGACACAATGGTCAACCCCTGGTCATCTAATCGAATCAGCAACGGAGGATGGCTCCCCGAGAGATCGTGTGAGGGCGAGCATCGACGTCCACATAATGGAACGTACGTGACTCAACACATTGCGGGGCTTTTAGAACCCCTCTCGCTAGATCCGAAGACCCGGTTATCTTCAACACTTTTACGACGACCCGTGCCTCGCGTTTGTTTGAGCGAGGGTGATTATGCAATAGTCATGTTAGCCTTAATTTGCATCTTTGGCACACGCAAGCCAGATGTGTGCTTTTAGCTTAACTGTTTAAAGAGAGATTCTGCAAATGGTTGGGACGAGCTGCGTCTTCTTGGGCTTGGCTCGGTCTACAGGCGTTATTGTTGTTGATGATTGAGCAGGAAATGGCCGTTAGAAGTTAAGGAGGGTAGAACGTTTTAGAAGCTCGGTGCAAACCTCAATTCTATTGTGCCTGGTAATTGTTAGGAAATGGACTGAGCTTTGTTGTTATTTTTTACTCCATGTGATGAAGACACTTAAGGGCCCTGCACACCAACTAATTACCATACTAGACAAACTGGCGAGATGTGTGTACCTTATTAAACCTTGTGCTAGTGAGGCCACCTTGTGTGCTGCCAACGCTGGCGAGATCATAATTGACAGCATAACAGCATCGGATGTAGATGGAAGATTCCATTATATTGTTAGAAGAATCTTGTTTTAAACGGTATTTTGTTTTTGCTGCCATTTGAGCTGATATATTTTGCATAAACATCATTGCAGATGCATGTTTGCGCAAAGTTAGGCTATGGTGATTCTTGACAGACATGATATTAAATTACTTCCGGATTGTATCGTAACGTTAAATTGTTTTTGATAAAAAAAAATAAAGTAAAAAACTTTTCTCCTGTTCTTTTATATTTGACTTTTATATTTTTTAATGTTTTACAGGCCTATATCAAGCATTTTTTTCAATATCCTCTAGCTGGCAATGGAATTGTGGAAAAAAAACATTTGTGACTTGTATAATGTTGACTTGTACAATGTTGATGCAACTTATCCCAGTCCAGGGTTTTGTATCCAACGCCATTTTTTAGACCAAATTTTATTTTTTTTTAAATTAAAAAGATCAGAAAATTCCACACAAGTTAAAAAAAAGAAAAGAAAAAAATGTTGAAAATTTCAAATTTAAAGGCCACGTGGATAATGCATGTTCTCTAAACGTTTCTATTACTCCATACCGAGATTGATTGAAAATTTAATTGAGCTTTTGAAAATATTAAAAAAAAATGCTGCATTTTCGGTATTTCCCAAAAATCACATTTTTCTCTATGGAACTTGATTTAGCATTATTTTTCATTATGCCTCAAAAGATCGAATAAAAAAAACGTATCATGGAAATCCTACTTTTAGTGAAAATAAAGTTGAATAAAGAACTGAGGATTTTTCTAAAATCGGAAATTTCTGAATACCGGGAATTTTTATGTTAAGTACCTACCTATCGGAAATAACCAGAATTGAAAAAAAGTTTTGGGTTAGAAATTCAGATTTGGTTATCGAAATAGATAAACAGTTGAATACTTAGTAATCGATTAAAATATGAAAGCATTGAAATCATTAAAATTTAGATTCAGCATGTATCAGCATTATTTTGGGTTAATTAGGGAAGGGCCTATATAAGCCATTTTTGTGTATATGGAGCCAATAGTACTCGAAAATAACATTTGAGAAGGGCGTAAGGTATTTAAATATTTTTGTATTTTGTAATTTAAAAATTACTGTATCTCGAAGCCGTTGCGTCGTATAAAAAAGTGGTCAAAGACAAATTTGTAGGAAATAGAGTTATCTAAGCCCGAGCTCACGCACACTAGTTCCCCATTTGTTTTGCTGGCGGGTACAAAATTTAACCTCAATCTTTTTCGTGTACGTACACGCAATACATGCGCACGTAGATAACTCTATTGGACGGGCTTTCTGAAAAAAATACACTGAAACAAAAATACCTGCCACATCTATGACATTTTTTGATTTTTAAATCTAAAACTTAAATTTAAAAGTCTCCATATCCAATCCTTGGGAAGATACAGCGGAAAGCTCGTCCAATTTCTCATAAGTTTGACTTAGACAGCTTTTAGAATTATATCATTTTTAAATTTACGTAATCAAATTTACTATCCTGGTTTCTAGCACACTGAAAAAAAATATTCTATTTTCAGTTATAAGCAATGTAATTAAGCTTATATCTGTAAGCCAATTAAAATGCTGTCAAAAGCAAACTTGTGGGAAATTGGACGAACTTTCCAGTAAAAATATTTACGAGACTGAAAAACCAAGTCTGTCATATAGAAATTGCCAAAAACCACAAAAAATCCCGTTTTTTACATTTTTATTTTTAAGCCGCTGTATCTTCCCAAGGATTGGACATAGGACAATGGTCAATATGGCGACTTTAATGTCAAATTGTCTGGAGAACCGATTCCTACAACCGGTTTTCAAAAATTTTGACGTTAAAACCACTTTTCAAAAAAACAGTTTTAGTAAATGATTTTTGTATTTTGCCTTCCTCACTGAGGTAAGGCTATAATCCTGCTCTAAAAATGAACTTCGTATAAAAACGTCGTAGACCCACCTTCATGCATACATATCGACTCAGAATCGAAAACTGAACAAATGTCTGTGTGTATGTGTGTGTGTATGTATGTATGTGACCAACAAACTAGCTCATGTTTCTCGGCACTGGCTGAACCGATTTGACCCGAACTTGTTGCATTCGACTTGGTTTAGGGTCCCATAGATCGAGTTTTATACAGATTGAAGTTTCGATAAGTAGTTCAAAAGTTATGTATAAAAATGTGTTTTCACATATATTTGGATCTCATTTAACTGTATGTAAACTATGTCCGGGTCCATCATCCGACCCATCGTTGGTTAGGTTATCAAAAGAACTTTCCAACGAGTCCAAAACATTGAAGATCTGGCAACCCTGTCTCGAGATATGGCCCCTTAAGTGATATTGATGTACTTTTTTGAAGCCGGATCTCACTTAAATGTATGTAAACTATGTCCGGCTCCACTATCCGACCCAACGTTGGTTAGGTCATTGAAAGGCCTTTCCAATGAGTCCAAAACATTGAAGATCTGGCAACCCTGTTTCGAGATATGGCCACTTAAGTGATATTGATGTACTTTTTTGAAGCCGGATCTCACTTAAATGTATGTGTACTTTGTCCGGATCCACCATCCGACCCATTGTTGGTTAGGTTATCAAAAGACCTTTCCAACGAGTGCAAAACATTGAAAATCTGGCAACCCTGTCTCGAGTTATGGCCACTTAAGTGATATTGATGTACTTTTTTGAAGCCGGATCTCACTTAAATGTATGTGTACTTTGTCCGGATCCACCATCCGACCCATTGTTGGTTAGGTTATCAAAAGACCTTTCCAACGAGTGCAAAACATTGAAAATCTGGCAACCCTGTCTCGAGATATGGCCACTTAAGTGATATTGATGTACTTTTTTGAAGCCGGATCTCACTTAAATGTATGTAAACTATGTCCGGCTCCACTATCCAACCCGACGTTGGTTAGGTTATCAAAATACCTTTCCAACGAGTCTAAAACATTGAAAATCTGGCAACCCTGTCTCGAGATATGGCCACTTAAGTGATATTGATATACTTTTTTGAAGCCGAATCTCACTTAAATGTATGTAAACTATGTCCGGGTCCATCATCCGACCCATTGTTGGTAAGATTATCAAAAGACCTTTCCAAGGAGTCTAAAACATTGAAGATCTAGCAACCCTGTCTCGAGATATGGTCCCTTAAGTGATATGATGTACTTTTTTGAAGCCGGATCTCACTTAAATGTATGTAAACTATGTCCGGCTCCACTATCCGACCCGACGTTGGTTAGGTTATCAAAATACCTTTCCAACGAGTCTAAAACATTGAAAACCTGGCAACCCTGTCTCGAGATATGGCCACTTAAGTGATATTGATGTACTTTTTTGAAGTCGGATCTCACTTAAATGTATGTAAACTATGTCCGGATCCACCATCCGACCCATTCTTGGTTAGGTTATCAAAAGACCTTTCCAACGAGTGTAAAACATTGAAGTTCTGGCAACCCTGTCTCGAGATATGGCCACTTAAGTGATATCGATGTACTTTTTGGAAGCCGGATCTAAAAAATAGATGAAACTTGTGTACAGCCATTGTTGTGAGGAAGGCTCCAACCACATAGGTGGATTAAGTTAGTTTTTTTAGGAGAGACATACCATCCTGCATTTTTCGTAAGTCTTTTTGTAACATTTTAGGCTATTTCCTTAAAAATTTTGAACGAAAAAAAATCGTGACATCACCTTTAAATTTAAGTTTTAGGCTGAATATTCTAAAAATCTCATAGATGGGCCTGTATTTTTGTTTCAGTGTATTTTTTTTTTTCAGAAAGCCCAATTTCCCACAAGATTGTCTTTGACCACTTTTTGGTACGACGCAACGGCTTCGAGATACAGTAGTTTTTAAATTACAAAATACAAAAATATTTAAATGCCTTACGCCCTTCTCAAATGTTATTTTCGAGTACTATTGGCTCCATATACACAAAAATGGCTTATGTAAGCCTAGGATAACATGTCTACAAAGTTTCATTGAAATCGGAGAGGGTCGGGTACAAAAGTATCAGAAAAAATCCTGATTTGAGCTGGAATTGCTCTAATGTTTTAATTTTTTTATTGATTTCGGTTAAAACAGAAACAGAAGATAAACAATTAGTACCCTGATTTTCAAATTTATTGCTCTAAATTTTGCTGTACCTATTCTGACTGTTATCCCGATTTTCCACAGTCGGCGGTAGTGACCTGATAATCATTTCTAAAAAATGTTTTATAAAAAACATTAAATTCTAAAAATATATAAAATTTTACATTAACTTGTAAAAAATTATTTTCTTTTATTATTTTTCACAATTTCGATAACATTTTTAAGCTTTTCTACACAAAAATAGTTTATTTTTGGAAAGTTTAAATTTTGATTGGTTTAATGATACTTCTTCAAAAATGTGTAAAATGCTAACCTGATGAAAATTCAGCAGAACATGATGAATATTCACCAATTTCCGATGTAAAATAATTGTTTTTTTTTACATCAAATCTGTCACCTTGTCCTAATGAATATCACCATCATTTTTGTTTCTGTGTACTAATGTCCTATAAAAAATATTAATGGAAAAAATATAAATATAACTGACTTATTGAATTGAATTCACATTGGATTGAAAACTGTGGTTCATTTATAATCCAAAGCCCAACAAAGAACAAAAAAACATTTTCTATTTCTTTGAAGCTATCTAAAAACTGCTGCCCTTGTTTAGATTGAAGTGTGGATTATCACCAATGAAAAGTATTGAGTAACTCTTTGATTTTAAGCTTGAAAACATATCAAATATAAAGAAAAACCTTGTGAAAAACATAAATTTTACGACTGTTTAAAAAAATTACTGAGGTCCCGGGATCCCGGGATCCAGGGATTCAAAAAAATGTTAAAAATGGGTTAAGTGTTGATTTTTTGATCTAGTTTGTTTCGATAATTCATCGATTTTTTTGCGATCTAAGAATAATTTTCATAAAATTTGAGAAAGAGCACCGTTTAAAATTCCAAACATGGTAACTGAATGTGAACCCGAGCATACAGAAATAACGTGGGAATATTTTTTTTTGATATTTGAAAATACTAGACCAATAACATTTTATGTTATTTATAACAAGTTTTGTTATTCGTCGATATGATTTTTTTTTTTGTTTTTGGATTGTTATTAAAATGACAGACTAATAACATTTTGAGTTATTCTTCGAACAAATCTTTGTTATTTTTTTTTTTTTTTTGTTATTTTCACAACGTTCAACAAATATCAGCCCAATAACAAATGTTGTTATGATAACAAAAATTTTTATTTAACTCATATGCAAAGATGGATTTTGCAAAAATATTACATAACACTTTTTGTTATTTTAACAGTATTTGTTATTGAAATGGCATGATTTTTGTTATTACCATCTGCCCGGGAAGTAATATTTACTTCATACCTTACCAAGAAAAGATAAACATTTTTCCACCTCCAGAAATGTTTCTTCCGCAGAGCGAAGATTAACCCATTTGCATTATTGTTCTTTGAAAAACAGGCGATTTGTTCCTGAGATACAACATAGCAAAGAATTTTATTTGAGAAAGGATTTTGTCATTATAGTTCCCTTCTAGAGTTTTCTCTGAAATGGTTAAAATATAAGAGCATGAGCATGAGCATGAGAGACCACCCATGGTTGTCCTTCTCCGTTGCTGAACAGGACCGTAATATCCTATCCTATAAACGACCATACGCTTAAACGATCAAATGATGTTTCCCTTATCAACAGCATGCATGAATGTGCTGAAAAGATAAAACATCACGATCATCAAAACTAGAGCCGTTGCTAATAGGAAACAGTCGTTGGCCACCAACGGCGCCCGCCATGTCAGTTTGTAGATCTCGGGGGATTGGGCGGGAATGTTAGTTAGCACAGGTTGCTACAAAGGGTGGGTTCTATACAATATCCACACCCCCACGTGTGCCGAAAAACTAGTTCTACTTGGGATTTTGTTAGTGGGTAAGGGTAATGGCCAGGATTCAACATAGAGGATGATGATGCGACCCAATAATCAATAAATTTTGTTTAATGGTGTGATGTATTATGCATTCTCAAGGCAAACAGTCGGAGTATGCGGATGAGACTATTCCCGGTTATTTGGTGTTGAGTTTAGCATAAATGATTAAATCTTAGACAGCCGGCTGTGGAAAGACAAAACCAAATAGAATGCGAAACCGCGAAACCGCCCGGACCGAAAAACACAATTGGGGGGACAACAAAGACGGAAACGGCAACGAAAATCCGGCGTGATGACCGCGACGCGCACCGATCAAATTCTCCCAAAATATAAGAAATCCTTAACTTATTGGACTTATTTCGAAAAAAATTTGAAATAATCAAACAATGAAAACAAAAAAAGGCACAATCTTATTTAAAGAAAACTACCTAATTAAACTAGTTTTCTCTTAAATTTCCTTCAATATATTGAAACAGACGACAACAGTTATTCACAGCTAATTATTTCGCACTAAAGCAGTAAGAATGTGTCGAAATACAGTTAATTTTTAACCAAATTCTACACCTCTTCACCATTAAAAGTCCCCCCCCCCCCCTACTCCAATGAGGTCTTTAAACTCACACCGCCCTGTCCCGATCGTTGGCCGTTTGCCGCCGCCATAGTTTTGGCGTTTTGGGGCGTCTGCCTATTAAACGTAAACGTTAGTCACGAGCACGAGCCCTCCTCGCCGTACTGGAGTGTAGTGGACCATTAAAGTGTGCAAAAAAAAAAGTGAGCTCAAATAAAATAAAATTAAACCAAATTGCATGCGCGCCACGCCACCAGCTTGAGGTCCCTCTCTGGCTCTGGCTCGGGGAGTCGATGTACTCAATATTTTTAATTTGGTTCCACCGCGGTGAACGTGAAATGAATACTTAGTTACAGGGTATCGGTTACCTGTGGCATTTGGCGGCCAGTTCGTGACGGTCAGGTTAAAACTATCTACCGCGCGGTGAATCGCTGAATCAGAGCATGCGGTTTGTGTTTGAAATGTTTGAGATTTGGTTATGATTGGGGGGGGGGGGCTGGAGAAATCGAAATTTTGTGCTGTTGCGAACTTTTCATTTCACTTGAAAGCATTTTGAAAACAACTTGAGCGGCATTAAGGAGAGGTAAAATTAAACAAATGTTTGCCAGAAATGTTTGAATAAAAAAATTGAACTCACTTGTCAAATTTGGAATCTGTAATTCTCTAGATCATTTCACAAACAATTTATAAACAGTTCTAAAAAATTGACAATCAGTGTCAAAACAAAGTTCAAAATTAAGCCATAACTCTTTGGCGATAATTGACAATAAATTACCTTTCGACATCACCTTGAGGTGTCTAAATTTATCCCAGTTGACCAACCAACCCCAAGTCGGTCTTCGATCTTGCGGTTCGACACAGTTTCCATGCCAAAAATGGAACCTGCCCTGGCACCGCAGCAAAACCGCCACAACCTACAACCACCAGTCAGTCACGACTTTGACTTTGCGTGTGCTATCATTATTGCTAGTTTTGTCTGTCTTACACGAGTGCCAACCTACCGACGGAGTGCGTTGGCGTGATTGAACTGATCTTGCTAGTGCGGATTTCATGTGTGAAGGTAAAATTACCAATTTGTTAGGGTGGGTTGAATTTTAAATATTTTTAAAGTTCAAACAAATCGTTACATTCATTTAACCTCAACTATCTATTTTGAAACTACATATAAACTACACAGCTAAAAAAGTAGTAATCCAGCTGCGTGTAAAAGGCCTGGATTTAAAATAAATTTTGCATTAATTTATGAAATTCTGTGTAATATTACACCCTAAAATAAGTAGCCCATCAGTATGGGAAACCTACTTAACCGAAATGTCAAGCTGATATATGCATTTATCCTTACAGCTTTTCATCGGTCTGATGGCCGAGTGGGCTAAGGCACCAGTCCTTACTGTTGGTGCTAGGTTTGAATCCCGTCGGTTGTAACTTTTTTTTTGTGTTTGCAAAAATTGTACATGCAGTGTGTAATATTAAGTGTTTATTTTGACGCAGGTGATGTGCATGCTTTTGCATGCGATTTTACCATCGGATTTTTTGCTGTGACATACTTTTTAAATCAATAAGAAATCGTTTCATATTTATATGAAAAAATAACAACATAAACAATAGGGTCATAATTTCAATCCAACAATGATAAAAAGTAAAACAATGAAAAAAAATTAAACGAAAAGAAAATCTATCAAATTTTGAAGTTTTCTTCCCCCCTTTGATCCACCCTAACAACCACACCTTCAAAACAACAATCACAGCACACAATATGCTCTTTCCCGCTGCCAATTGGCCGCACTTGCCCAATACATGTATGCAATTTTGTAGGTGTTTGAATAATTATAGTTTTCATTGGCGCCAATTTGATCTGTTTAACAATCAGCCTCTCTCACCTAGGCCTGGCTCCAGCCGAATTCGGTGGGCGGTTGTTTTGAAAATTGCTGCCAAATTCACCTCTAGAAGATCGGTTGGCCATCAACTCCCCAACTCTAATGAGCAGAATCATTCACAAAACAAGTAAGGCTGATTGCTTTCGGTGGAAAAAGTGCGAATTCGAAGGCGAACGAACTCCTTGGGCGGTGGTCAGTTTGCGTTACTAAAGTGCATTTTTCAACTTGCCCAGCGGTCGGAATTTTTCCTCGAAACCGCGTGTAGGCGCGAAATGCCGGAAACCACATAAGCTGCTTGCAGTTTTGTAAAACGAATGACGAGCCGTTACTAACCAGTGTTTTCTTTCTTGCTTTTTTTCTTCATTACAGACAATAGCCACTTTCACGCGATCCGCTCAGATTCCTTCCATCAAACGTAAGTACTAGAAGATATACTAATTAGTTTGACTATCGAAACAGAAAAAAGAGGTGTGTTTTTCGATTCGAACGAAGGTTTGCATCACGTTCGGATTGGCGCGAAAAAAGTAATTCACCACTAGTTATTACTTTGTTTTGGGCTGACGTAACCAAGCGCAGGGTTTCGTTGAACCTTTGAGCAGTAGTGCATTGGCTTTACGAAACGATCTTAAAACTCAACATGTTCGATTTTTTTTCACAGATCACCAGGTTAAAAAGTGTTCTCGACGCGATCCAGGAAGAACGGCTGAGTTAACCCGTTACAAGCCTAAACATAATTGCCTTTTCCAATAACAAATGGCAAAACCAGACTTCCTCCGTCGTTGGTTATGCTTTAAAGATTTGAGTACAGAGAACGAAGCCAACATCTCGAGTTTAGTTCTCTTTCAAAGAATAATGCCTAGAGCGTTGCCCTAGGACAGAATTGGATTCCGGTTCGAAATAATTCGAATTATCTAGCTCTCGGAATGTTTACGTTAACGAGATAGTTGCCCGTAAAAAAGGTGTTAAAATTGGAAGGTTGGCTTTTAAAAAATTTCAATAAAAGTTAATAAACCTTAATTTTGTGAAGCAAATGCAATCAAAACCACTATTCCATCTTCTGGAAAAAGTTATCGAAGCATACATTTTTTTAAATCAGTGATGTCCAATTCCGTAAAAAAAAATTTTCAGAGGCTGGGAAATTTGTATACATATTTCATTTTTTGTACATTTAAATTCAAGCTGTTAGTTTCATACAGTATGTAAAAAAGTATTTACACCCCTTGGGCACCATGCACATATTGTGATGAAACATCTAAACAATTTAATGTTGACAGAAACCTAGTACTACGTTTTGTTCAGAAACTCATGCCAGACACTTTGCGTCAAAAAGCTTATATAACAAAAACTATTACGAAAATAAAAAAGGTGCAAAAACAGTTTGTACACCTTTCGAAAAATTAACATAAAAAATGTTATTTGTTGACAAATCACCATGAATCCAGTCTCCCAACTCCAAATAGGCATCCTTGACTGATTAAAAAATAATTTGGATTAAATATAAAGTTTACTAACTACTTAGTATAAAAGGTTATATAACTCTGGAAATTCTATATAAAACTTATTTAAACATAATTTTGCAAACTTTTAATTTAATTAAATGTCAATATATTACCATAGAATTGCTAAATAAACATTTTGGAGTGGGTATAACACCGTTTTGGGGGTATTTGTATCGATAGAATAGATTTTTCGTTGGAATTTCGTACCAACCCGGAATTACGTCGTCGGAAAATCCGCCGGCATCTGAACCGGTCCACAATTCACAAGTCAACCTATAAGGCATCAGAAAGGGCCTTAAATTTCCGATCTTTTGATACCCATACATCCAGGTTTTCTATAAAACCAACGTTTTTAAATACCTAAGCAAAAACGTTGTTTTTTTTATTAAAAATGTGTTTTCACATATATCCGGATCTCATTTATATGCATGTAAACGATGTCCGGATCCATCATCCGACCCATCGTTGGTTAGGTAATCGAGAGAACTTTCAAACAAGTCCACAACATTGAAGATCTGGCAACCCTGTCTCGAGTTATGACTACTTAAGTGATATTTATGTACTTTTTTGAAGCCGGATCTCAATTAAATGTATGCAAACGATGTCCGGATCCATCATCCGACCCATCGTTGGTTAGTTAATCGAAAGACCTTTCTAACGAGTCCACAACATTGAAGATCTGGCAACCCTGTCTCGAGTTATGACCACTTCAGTTATATATGTGTACTTATTTTTCTGGATCTAAAAAAATAGCTGAAATATGTGTCCAAACCACTCATATAACCCATTATTGGTAAAAAGGTGGATTAAGTTAGTTTTTTTAGAAATTTTGACTTTTTAGAACAAAAATCTCAAAAAACATAAAAAATGAATTGGTTAATATTTATTGCCAGTGTGGCCAATTTTTCGGAAAACACATAAGTCGCGGAAAAAGTCGAATAATTATTTTGGCTTTATTTACACATAAATTCCATTTGAAAAAAGCATAAACCGAACGTTCGGTCTCAAATTTTTTCTGGGGTGTGGGTTTATTTTTTTTCTTAAAAGGCAAACTAATTACTTTTCATTTGCGTTCAAGACAACTAAAATCGGTCGAAATGATGCGGAGTTATGAATTAAAAAAAAAATGTTTTTTGCGAAAATTTATGTAAATGCCTGATTTTTGGACCACTTTAGCACGGTGTAGGTCACCCTAACGGCCAAACAAAAAAAAAATTAGTTTTATTATTTCGACTAAGGAACAACCAGAAAAGTTTTGAGCGCGATCGGAGAACTTTTTTTCGCTTTAGGCTGTTTTCAAATGGAATTTCTGTATAAACAAAGCTAACATAATTATTCGACTTTTTTCCGCGACTTATGTGTTTTCCGAAAAATTGGCAACACTGCCAATGAATATTGACAAACTTGCTGTAGAAGTTATGAAGATTGACCCCATCCGACATTTCTTTTTTTCTTTTTTTGAAAAGATTCCAAAATTATTATAAATTTGCTTAAGATATGCAGAAGATTGGACCAATGAATGTTATCCACGTTTTTCATAAATCAAGACCCTTTCCAAAAAATTTACAAACCTGCAAAATGAATTCTAACAAACTTTCCAGAGAAAAAGTCTGAAACTCGAGCCAAATCAACTTTAGGCTTGAGCCAAAATTCTCTCTTGGTTGTGCTGTAGCTCAAACGATGGGTTTTTTGTCATCAAAAACATATTAAAAGTAAGATTTAAAAAAATGCATTTTTTGTGTTAAATGTCGAACTAAGTAAAATTGTAATTTTATTTTGAATTATTATTTTTTCTAAAATTCTAAACGAAAATCCGTTCTCAAAACACAGATTTTTCAATATTAATAGCCAATTGCCAAAAATGTAAATAAACACTTCTATGAACAAACTAACTCTGAACAATGATTTGTTTAGTCATAGAAACAGTACACACAAAGTTTCATCCAATTAAACAGTACACAGTACACACAAAGTTTCATCCAATTAAAAAATACAAAAAAAACAACATTTTTCGAAGTTCTTAGAGAATTGCTAAAAAAAAATGTACCAGAAACCGGGAGTCATTAACAGGATTTCAACTTATTTTTCACATGTTATTCGAACGGTACACCCAACTGGCAGTCGCATGATTGTGATGCATGGCGGCATGAAAGTATATCAGAATCTGCATGAAATCTGTCCTCATGCATTTTTTGCGATATAGGAGTATGACATTTTTGCCCGTTACCGACAATTATCGACATTACCGACGGCAGATTGATTGTATTGCAGAAAAAAAAACCTTAACAGAACGAGGATTGAACCATCAACTTCTAGGTTGCTGATCCGACACGCTACCACCGCGCCATGGACGCTTGATGAATGTTGAGGGACAGAGCGCGAACATAATGTTCTCTCTAGACTGTTGCTCGGGGACGCGCCAGCATTCTATGTGTTGGTGAGAACTGCAGATCGCAAACGTGTTTACACGCGGGCAAAAATGATCTATGGGCTTGCTGCAAAAAATGTAATAAAATATAACATTTTCTGTAGCAAATTCACTGTTGCAGATTTTGAGATATATTTTTCGTTTGGGTGTAAGACTTGCCTCAAGATTTATAATTTTAAAACATGTACTGGGGTTGGCCACACAATGTTCAAGTTATTTTAAATAACAGGGTGACATTGATAGTCACCGTGTTTCATTTCTTTAAATTTCATATATTCAATTCATTACATCAATTTATCCATTGGAAAGGTTTAAAGTGAATTTTGTAAAACTGTTGACTCTTTCTAAAAAAATGGATTAGTTATTGAACTGAGTTAAAAAAACAATAGAATTTTTCAAATCAAATTTGATTTGAAAAATTCTAATGTTTTTTTTAACTTAGTTCAAAAACTAATCCAATTTTTTAGAAAGAGTCGACAGTTTTACAAAATTCACTTTAAATCTTGTTCTAACGAAAATAACCCTAATTGTGAAGATGTTATTGAATTCTGTTTTGAATAACATTTAAAACTTGTAACTCAAAGACTACTTTTAACTGTGTCTAGGGTAAAATTGTACAAAGGATGCGATGATTCATTCCGTTTTCCGATTCGAACTCAATTTTATTAAGTAAATAAACATCGAGAGTTTTTAAATGGTGATATTTATTAATAGTTTCCTAATTGTAGTTAACTAACTTTCAATACAAAAACTTACTAACTTTCAAATGCAAAAAGAAAAATCTTTATCTTTTCAAAGTTTTCATGGTATTTTTGTAATTTTGACCTTTTGAGAATTATTTGTAATTTGATGAAAATAATGATCGCTATTTAAAAAAATCGTTCCAAACGAGGTTAAAATTGCATTCGATCAGTAAATTTGGAAGGCATCCAAATTACAAACTCTCTTAAAGAAAGCAAATCAATTATGTGAATTTTCAATGAATTACTCCGTTAAAATTGAAAAAATAAAAATCAACGACAATGTAGCAAATTTCTCGTTGGGAAAAGTCATTATATCTCCCCGTCTAAAGTGAACTTCATTTCCTACAGGAGAAAGAAATACCTTTATGCCATACGAGCCGCCGCCAACAAGAAAGCCCTTAACCGGAATAACCAAAGTCCAAGTTCTAATAAGTAACGGCTACACGGCTCGGAGAAATGCCGCACCGCCGACATTCTTCCTTGCAGCCGCCGGAACGTGCATGATGATGCTCGCTGGAAGTGGGGTAGAACCCACGTGCGGAGAGAAAGATTTATACGATCACGAGCTGTAGCGGACTTCGAGCACATGATGGGTGGCATAGACAACGGATGGGAAACTTAATAACTAGCAGAACTACGGACATTAGATTAAAAATATAGTGAGACTCAAGTCAACTTGTCTATGACCGTCCCGTCAAAGTGGCCGCCAACCTACCAAACGATGTTGTGGGCGCTGCAAGAACTGAAGCAATTTTCAACAAAGTTCTTGCGCGACTCGTCGTCGTTTACTCCACCTTCGTTGGTTAGTTGGACGTCTCGGGATCGCATGTATGAAGCCCTCCTATAGGTTCATCGTCCCGAGCGCGGCAAGATCTGAGCCCCCGTCTAATCTGCCGGCAAAACGAAAAAGGCGTAACCGAACCTCTGATATATGTGTCTTTCTTCTCTCCTCCCCCTCCCTCCCCACAGGATCTGCCACGATATTCACCAAAGAACCGACCGTGCGGATACAATGTCTGTCCGGGTCGATGCTGGTCACGATCAAGGATGCACCCGCTAACCTGAACGGCCAGTTCAGCGGGATGGTGTACCCGAAGGGTCTGGCCAAGAACTCGACCTGCCTCACCGAGTACCGGGACCAGGAGGGCCCACTGCGGTACAAGCTGCCCCTCAAGAGCTGCAACACGATGCCCATCGAGACGGTAAGTTACGCGGCCATATGGCCAAGAAGATCGCAATGACCCTGGCCCTCAACGAAGTAACGTTGCGCAATTCCAAGCGAACCAAGAGAACAAAGTTTTTTAGCACTTTTGCACGGTCCTCAACGGCGAAACCGGTTCCACCTATCGAGAGGGGGGTTCTCCATATTTTGAATGTCATAGCCGCAATGGCCAACACTTCCTTTTTCGTGCGATCTTAGTGGGTGCTCGACGAGGTAAAAACCAGAACCCGGAGATCAGAACACAACTGGTTGTACGAAACTCCGTGGGTTTTGGAACAATGTGGCTCTCGTTAATACGTCGAGAACGTGCTCTCTTGACGCGTTTGTCATGTTTGTGATGCGTTTCAGGAGCTTTTTGTATGACGTGTGGCAATATTGAACCATTTTTTTTAGTTTTGGCTCAATATTTTCGAATTAACTAAACTCATAATTTAAATTTCAGTCAAGATAGCACGATGCCAACGCGTTGCAAAGGTTGTGCGGATTTGAACAAGTATCCGCGTATCGTTTCAAGTCCGGGGAAACCGGTTTTGACGCGTCTGCTAATCAACATTGAAAATGCCCCCACACGACAAAGGGGAGGCCCTTTTTGGAGGTCAAATGGAAGGCGGCGTTGTTTACACGATGTTTCGGTCATCCATCGGTGAGTTTTATCACCTTGTTCAACGACAGATATTGAACAAACGAGACGTTGTCATCGTCGGGATGACCGGTATGCAAATGAAAAAGATGCATCGCGTCAAGGTCGTTGCGTTGACCAATTTTATGGATGTTTTTTTTTCTGATGGCCTTGGAGAACTCGAAATAATCTCTATGATAAAAAAAACAATTTTAAAATCTTGAACTATTTATCATTTATAACTTTTTATTCATTTATTTAATGGTTTTGTTTAATCAACTGTTTTCTTACACTACTTTCTCTTTCATTACTAATAATAATAAAGTGTGACCACTCAGATCCCATTTTCAAATTCCAGACTTTCCCAGAAATTAAATGCTCTTTACTGAGAAACTATGAAACACCATTTGTTTCTTTGAAAAAATCGTAAAAAAAACTAAATTTCAAAAGTTTAAAATATTGAACAAAAGTATCACAAAATGTTACAGTTAAGCTACTATCGGAAACTATAAAAATATCAATGAGTTTTCTAAAAAAAAATCTAAAGTCATTGAAAAGAGTTAAAAATTGATTGTAAACTATTTAAAATACAATACTTCTTTTGTATTTTTAATCAAATAGGGCACATACGGGCTTTTCTTAAAAAATGCAAAAAGTCTATTGGTGCCCTTTTGATAAAAAATACAAAAAATACAATACGTATTTCAAATAGTTCACAATCAATTGTTTTAACTCAACTTCAATGATTTTTTTTTATTTTTTGCAATATTTTTTATGCTTTCTTATCTATTAGAGAATTTTTAACGGAAAAAAGAGGAAAATCATTAGAAATATAACTTGCAAAGGTTTTTTTCAAAAAAGATCAAAACAGCGAAAAAAATTGTAGTTTCTTTTTGAATTTTCTGGTTTTTCTTGTTTAGTTGTAAAAATCAATGAACCACATAATAGAGTTCAGCATTTTAATGTTTTCAATGCAATCTCAATGAAAAATTCAGTTTAATAAAAATTTATGCTGTAACCCTCATTCTACTCAATATTTTTCAAAAGATAAATTCTTTGAAAATAGTTATAAGGGCCTCAATATTTAGAAGCTGTTTTGCTATCTACATTTTTTTTAAATTGGAAATGTTTTCTAATGTTTCTCATTCACAAACAAAAACGATTTAATTTCATTAGATCAACTTTTTCTGTTTTCTAATTTTTAACCCATACTCACTTGTTCAAAAAATATGAAAATCATAAATTTCAAAAAAAATATTTGTAATAACTTAATGAATTAACCTTTACTTTTAATAATATTTACTTCAAAAATGACTACTTCCAAACTAAAATTGGACGATTCTAAATATTTAAGTAATATTGCAAAATGGAACAGAATAATAATTTTAGGCAAAAACAAATACAATATAATGTTTAAAAAGGATGAAATTTAAAATAAGAAGCCAAGGTTTCAACATTTTAAGTTGTTTTTCAGTCATTAGCTTTCAAAATGTCAACATATTTACATTTTTTTGCGAATAAAAAGAAAAATGCATTTTAGATTGTTTTCAGTTGATTTGACTTCTGTTTTCATTAAAATTTTGTAATTTCCTCAAAAGAAATCTTTGCGCCCTGATTATTCGAACCAATGTTGAAGGGACAAAAACTATTGACATCGGCCTAATTTTGAGTAATTTCGTTCAACAACTTGCTTTATTGCTTAATAAAGGGCATAAACGCAGCCAAAGATGGCAAATAGTGCATTATTTAAAACATTGGCCAAGTCATCTTAAACAAGACAAAAAGCCATCAAAACCAAAATTATGCCAATGTTTGTCAAATAAGTATTTTCATGAGAAAGCTGCACTTCTATTATGTTTTCAAGGATTTTAATATTGAAATAAATTTTTGACCAGTAATTATTTTGTAGTTCATAATTCAATAGTTATTTTAGTTTTCTTTGATTTGCTAAAATTTAAAGTTTTCAACAATTTTTACGTATTTTTAAACAAAAAAATTAACATGAATGTTATGATCAGGGGCTAGACGGAAGGGAATAGGTACACGGAAAATATTGCCATTTTTTTAATTAAATTTTCATCACAAAAAACGATATTAACAAACGTTACGTCCCTCGATTTAATTTTTTATATCTTTTGAGCTGTTAAATATGACGGACATTTTGTTTTTTTGTCAAGTTATGATTATTTTAAATCGTGATTTTTGGAAATTATCGAAAACTCCGCCGAAAAAAAATCATGAATCATTTTTGGATGTCAAATGGAATTTGATATCAAAAAGTACATTTAAAATTTTTTAATAAAATGCAAGTTTGTCGAGTTAAAGCTTATTGTGAAAAATTGATAAATACACTTTTTCTGTTCTTTTTCACGAAATTCTAGAGAACTGCTCATTACTAGTTCATAATTCACAGTTCATGTTAGGATGATCTTAAATTTAAAGCGGTTCACTAAACAAAGTTTATAGAGCGCTAAGATGACACAAAACATAAACTTTTTCAAGATGTTCACAGCTAACGATCGCATTTTTCTTCACACGGGGAGATAAAATACCCATTCTAATATCTACCAATATGTCACCAAATGACACTGAAAGCATTCGGCCCTGATATTTCACCGGATGATCGTCGCCAAAGCCCCGGTACACCTTGTATCAGCATTCCCACATAATTCCCCCTGATAGCCCCTATATCGCTCACACATTCACTCGAAAACAGCCATCGAACTAGCCTAATCGTAAAAACGTTTAATTTATGCATAATCTGACATTTCTGGCTACCACTTTGGTGACCAAAAATCTCGCCACAACGGGATCTTTTGTGCGACTCCCATAAAAGTCACTAAATGTCAGTCTATTTTGAAACCAACCTTCAATTCAAGCTGACTCTTAAAAAGGGGGGGATCGTCACTTGACGTCAAAGTTCAATGTACGCAGCGCGCTGCAGTGCGCCGCTACAACATGGTTAATTTAATTGGAATAATTTGCTTCGAATTTTACTACCCACTTGTAGGAAGCCACTCCAACGACGACGGTACACAAGAAAACGCTGTCTAATGGATTTCCTGTCCGCGTCGATGGTCGCGACCTTAATGGCTTCCCTATCTCGGCGCATGTTCCATCTGGGAGCAGAAACGCAAAAACCCATTAGTCATCTGCGGATACCCGCCGCGGTGGTCCCAAGAAGATTTCAATGCGTGAAGGCACGAACTCTCGTTGTCACGGTTGTCCAGGCCGGCCTCGAAAAATGTCAATAACTCCCTCCGTCGTGAATCGCTGCACGGAGGAAGTCTGCGCGCGACCTTCTGGTGCTCTCTTCAAAAGGGTTCTCTGGAAACGCTTCGCGGTGCATGATTTGCTCATTGTGCGAGACTCGACGGAAGTTGTGGACGGTTTCAAGATCGTGGTTCATAGAACCTCGGCTCCCATTGTCCATTGAGGAATTCAAACGGCTCGAAGGCACACACAAATTCTTGCGAAGGCTTCTGGCGTGAATCAGCCACGCCAAAATGGGTTGTGATCATCGCGCGTCAACTCGACAAAACTAGCTGAAGGTGTCTTGGTAGCGCGCGTGTGTAGGTTTGCAGAGAGGATGTGGCATGGTGATTCAACTGGTAATTTTACACATCTTTTGATGACTTCCAGCTTTTGTACGCCAGCAGCGGCTATGGTTATTAATTCTGGGCGCGTTCGATGAGGTAGTGGTTCTGCGAGAGAGCGGCCGCTAATTATTTCTGACTGAAAAAGCCACTTAACCCTACACCATTAAACTATAAGTTGGAATTCAACTCCATCAACCAAACCTGCTAATGGTACAAGTTCAATCGACAGAAATAGAAACGCTGTGCTATGACGCCCAAGTCCCACACAGTGAACTGCTGTTACGCAAAAGACCTTGCCAGTCGTCCAGCTGCAGTATCGTAAATAAACAACCTTCATGATGATTGCGGTGCAGGGTAAAGCCGACCTGCAGCCAACCAACGCAATGACAGGTTTTGTTCCTGGTGTACGTTCGATCTAACCGCAAACAAAAACATCTGAAAACATCAGATGTGGAATGTTTGTGAGGAAGACACCAGGAAAAATGATTGTCAATTTCAATTAAATTTGTTTAAAATTTTCCCAGCGAAAATTTCAAAAATACTGGTCACATGTAATAACATGAACATCACCCTTGTGAAAAGATGCACTTAATATTACACACTGTATGTACAATTTTTGTAAACTCTTAGCCCGCTCGGCCATCAGACCGATCAAGAATGGCAAGGATAAACGCATATATGAGCTGGACATTTCCGCCAAGTAGGTTGCTTATAATGATTGGCTACATATATCAGGTTGTAAAAGTATAAAAAATTTAGAAATAATGTTGAATTGATTTTACACCAAGGCCCTTTCAACTTACTACTTTTTTTTTGCTGTGTAACATTATATTGAAAATATTTAATTTTCAAGATTATTGCATAAAACTGAAAACTTGAACTTTTTAAATTTTTGAGAGGTGGAAAAGTATGAAAAATGATGTTTGATACGTATTGAAAATGTACTTGAAAATCAAATAAAATTTTAATTTGCTATCGAAAAAATAAACATTTTTCAAATTAAACTTTTACTCATTTGTCAGTTTAAGAAATGAAAAAAAAAACAGTTCCAGATAAAAGTCCTGGATGCGATGCAACATTTGCATTATTTTATGAATTTTAATGTAATATTACTTGCAGAAATATGTAGACTATTAAAATGGGAAATCTAATAACAGGAACAACTACGAAAAAACATGATTGAATTCCTTAGACTTCTATTTTGCCAGATTATTGCTAAAAAATAAAAAAACAACAAAAAACAACAAAAACGAAACGAAACTATTGGCACTACGCCCCCCGGGGCATGGCCTTCCTCTAACGTGGGATTTCTGCTCCAGCGCCTCTGACGAGACAGGAGAAACCGGGACCGACGTTTTACTTCACCATCCGATAGAAGCTCAGTGGATAAGGCGGGAATCGAACCCGCGTCTCATAGCATCATCGGGATCGGCAGCCGAAGCCGCTACCCCTGCGCCACGAGACCCACAAAAAAAACAACAAATAAACAATAAAAAAACTTTTTAAAGCCAATCGTTTAGAAATATTTGGGTCATTCCAGGTCAACTGAGTACACTTTTCGACTCGACCTTCACCGATTTGGACCAAACTTGGAGGGAACGTTTATCTATCAATAGTTAACCCTCTATTGCCCAATTTTTTTTTTCGAAATTTTTTATTTTTCCCTTGTTCAGGAGGTCATTTTGAGCAACTTTTGTTCTACGAAAAACTTTACTTCACTTGTTTCATGTTTTTCTTGTTTTATTTTAAGAGCGAGTCCACGAACAGGGCATACCCCTTTGTATGGGACGTCGTATGGACCTCACCAATCTACCTGAAATTGTCAGGGGTTGTTTGTACATATAAAACTAGCATCTGGCCAAAATATGAGCACTCTAGGTCAACGGGAAGTGGGGCAAATCGGGACACAAAGTTTGAAGGTTCAAAAACGTAAAAAATCTTAAAAAGGCTATAACTTAGGCAAAATTCAATTTATTTTCAAAATTCAAAATGCATCTTGAAGGGCTTCAAAAATGCAACAAAATGCAGGGTAGAGCATCCCAATTGGTTAATTCTAAAGGGAGTTATTGGCATTTTAGTGAAAAAATAGCATAATTTTCAAACTGAAATAAAAAAGTGTTCCATCCAGATATCAACTCGCTTCGACCTGCAGCTTGTAGGGGACATCTGGGACTACCATCTGAGACTGAGACCGCTTTGGGTAAGGCAGTTTAACATATTGAATAGACACTTTTACTTTTTGTGAATTTTTTGGTAGTAAATTTTTGCTCGGTGGACCCCTTAGATCCCATTTTCTGTTGATAATTTTATCATAATCGTGTTCCTGAGACAATTTCACATTAGAAACATGCATAAAAATGTTTGTTTTCATCCATTTTAACCCTTTAAAAATGAAAGATAACAAAATTAAGAAGCTGCTTTTTTTCTGGTGTCATCTAGTATCCTTGGAAACAAACTTGATTTTCAATAAATGTAAATCAAAGTTTTTTTTAGCTTTCATTTTTTAAAGGGTTAAAATGGATGAAAACAAACATTTTTATGCATGTTTCTAATGTGAAATTGTCTCAGGAACACGATTATGATAAAATTATCACCAGAAAATGGGATCTAAGGCAGGGGTGCCCAAAGTATGGCCCGCGGGCCAAACGTGGCCCGCGATGTGATATTTTGTGGCCCGCGGACCCATTTTTAATGATCATGTAAAATGGCCCGTTGACCACTTGTAAAGTGATTTTATACTTTTTCAAAATTATGGTTTATTTTAAGTTTTTATATGCTAATCTTTTTTATTTTTTTGTTAATAAAAAGAAACTTATGGTTTATCAATATTTTGATCCCCACTTAAGGATACAAATAATTTGTTCAAAATATTTTATAATTAAAACAATTTCACACGTTTCAATATGAGTGAAACTAGTAAATATCAAATCTTCAAATCTTCAAATCTTCAAATCTTCAAATCTTCAAATCTTCAAATCTTCAAATCTTCAAATCTTCAAATCTTCAAATCTTCAAATCTTCAAATCTTCAAATCTTCAAATCTTCAAATCTTCAAATCTTCAAATCTTCAAATCTTCAAATCTTCAAATCTTCAAATCTTCAAATCTTCAAATCTTCAAATCTTCAAATCTTCAAATCTTCAAATCTTCAAATCTTCAAATCTTCAAATCTTCAAATCTTCAAATCTTCAAATCTTCAAATCTTCAAATCTTCAAATCTACAAATCTTCAAATCTTCAAATTTTCTAAAACCTTCTCAAAAATCAAATCAAATTAGCGTTCTCGATTGCGAGATTCCTACTCGAAACTAGGTGTCCGAAGGCTTAATTGTTGAGGCAATTGCAAACCTCTTTTTACACAAGCTTCCGTCCACCTCGGGATTCGAACTGACGACCTTTGGATTGTTAGTCCAACTGCCTACCAGCGACTCCACCGAGGCAGGACCCAGGGAGACGACATATCCTCTAGATTAGACCGGGGCCTAAATTTACTTCCCCGACCGACGGAAGGCGTGGTCAGACAAATCTCGTCTCGAAAAATGCCACCGGGACTGGGATCGAACCCAAGCCGACTGGGTGAGAGGCAACCACGCTTACCCCTACACCACGTTTCCCGGCCAACCTTCTCAAGTCTTCTCAAATCTTCTCAAATCTTTAAATTTTTAAATCTTTAAATCTTCTAAATTCTTCAAAAATTTCCAAAAATCTTTTAAATCTTCTAAAATCTTCTGAAATTTTTTAAAATCTAAAAAAATCTTCTAAAATCTTCTAAAATCCTCTAAAATTTTCTAAAATTTTCTAAAATCATCTAAAATTTTATAAAATCTTCTGAAATTTTCTAATATCTTCTAAAATCTTCTGAAATTTTCTAAAATCTTAAAAAATCTTTTAAAATCTTCTAAAATCCTCTAAAATTTTCTAAAATTTTCTAAAATCTTCTAAAATAATCTAAATTCTTTTAAAACAGGGGTGCCCAAAGTATGGCCCGCGGGCCAAACGTGGCCCGCAATGTGATATTTTGTGGCCCGCGGACCCATTTTTAATGATCATGTAAAATGGCCCGTTGACCACTTGTAAAGTGATTTTATACTTTTTCAAAATTATGGTTTATTTTAAGTTTTTATATGCTAATCTTTTTTATTTTTTTGTTAATAAAAAGAAACTTATGGTTTATCAATATTTTGATCCCCACTTAAGGATACAAATAATTTGTTCAAAATATTTTATAATTAAAACAATTTCACACGTTTCAATATGAGTGAAACTAGTAAATATCGTCAAAACTTTCATCAAACATTTTTAGAAATATAAAAAAAACGTTTAAGTTTGACTTAGGTAGAATTCTGTAATAGTTGCAAAAATAAAAGTTTTCTTTATTAATTAACAAGTCACCCTCAAACTTACATTGCACTTCCTTAGGGATTCGAGCTCATTACAGTTAGATAACGAATCTGATTGACTATCAACTGATTCAGGCAGACAAGCAGACAGACAAGTTTGCAGCAAATATTTTACAAAGCTTTCGTCGATCAACCCACCCTCCACCAATATTATAAAATTGACTCAAAAAACCAGGAGCATAAATGTATTTTCAAAAAACTTAAAAAAATGAAATTTAAGTGCATTTTGCTGAAATTAATTAAATATGCATTCCTTTGCATTTAAAATCATTTGAGTATGTTTGGGTTTATTAAAAATAATTTGAATTTTAGTGAATTTTCGATTAAATAAATAAATGTTGATTCGCTTTTTTTAGAAAAATTGATTGCAGGTTAACTATACGGAAGCTTAAAACATTTTCTAAAAGTTGTTTTTCATTGAAATGTTCAAATTCTGGATCTCAACGATTGTTCATTAGCCACACTTAACTTATAGAAGAATTGTTCAACATGTAATGTCACAACAATTTTCGAAATATAAAAACAAAACTTTATTTTTTTTGAAAACACAAGTACATTCAGCTAAGAACTTTTTTTTTCAAATACCAGAAACAACAATACCGATAATAACTCGTAATTTTGTGGTTTCTATTATTTTGAAAAGACATTACAGAAATGTAATCTTTTACATTAAAATAACTTAATTTATTTTTTTTAACAACCTTTTTTTTTGTAAATTTGGCCCGCAAGCTCATTTGGGCTTCAAATTTGGCCCGGCCTTCAATAACTTTGAGCACCCCTGATCTAAGGGGTCCACCGAGCAAAAATTTACTACCAAAAAATTCACAAAAAGTAAAAGTGTCTATTCAATATGTTAAACTGCCTTACCCAAAGCGGTCTCAGTCTCAGATGGTAGTCCCAGATGTCCCCTACAAGCTGCAGGTCGAAGCGAGTTGATATCTGGATGGAACACTTTTTTATTTCAGTTTGAAAATTATGCTATTTTTTCACTAAAATGCCAATAACTCCCTTTAGAATTAACCAATTGGGATGCTCTACCCTGCATTTTGTTGCATTTTTGAAGCCCTTCAAGATGCATTTTGAATTTTGAAAATAAATTGAATTTTGCCTAAGTTATAGCCTTTTTAAGATTTTTTACGTTTTTGAACCTTCAAACTTTATGTCCCGATTTGCCCCACTTCCCGTTGACCTAGAGTGCTCATATTTTGACCAGATGCTAGTTTTATATGTACAAACAACCCCTGAAAATTTCAGGCAGATTGGTGAGGTCGATGCGAGATGGGTATGCTTTGCTCGTGGACTCGCTCTTAAGTATTTTAATTTGCATTTATCTGGTTAAGTTTATGTTTGTTTTTGGTTGTATTTGGCCTATTCTACCACCTGATATGATTACATTTTGCCTATCTAAATTTTTCACGTTTTTACTGTCACTTTTTAATTTTTTGCTTGTTTTTCACATTTTCTGCTATAGAATGGCACATCATTTAAATTGTAAAAAAAATGCGTAGAGGCATAGACTTAGACACTACAAAAATTACTGCATACTTCTTTTTACTGAAAATACAGGAAATGTTAGTAAAAAACACAGGCAAAGTTGTCCCCAGAAAAAAAACACATTTTTAAAAACATTGGCAAAGTCACATAAAACAAGTAAAACTTCCAACCTTAAAATTTTCTTAAATTTTAAGAGTTCTTCTTTCCAATGCATTTTAAAGATCAAAAATTGGTTGGAAAATTGATTTTCGGCGATTTTTTAGATCGAAGCCCGTCTAAAGTCGGGGTCAGGTTTTAGAGGGTTAACAGAAATCCCAAGTTTGGTGCTGATTGGACCATCCCTCTATTTTTGGCACCGTCCTCTTTTTTGACGATTTTCTAAAAAAACTTTTTTTTCTTTTAATCATAAGTTTGCAACAACTTAAGCAATAGACTTTCTATAGGTTGCATTTTAAAAATTCAGATTTGACCAATTCCTTATATTTTAATTTGTTTTATTTTATCACCATCATGTTTCCCGGACAATTTTACATAATAATCAATGTAGACCTCAAACTAAAATGAACTATTGGCGAGATGCAGCGCTTTTACTGAAAAAAAGTTTGATTTTGGAATCATTTCAATGTTTACAAATTTGACATTATAGAGTTACCGGATCTGCCTGCAGGATTTATATCCTTGTACCAACTCCGACTCCGACTTCGACTTCGGCTTTTCACTAGTGGCCGATTCCGAGGCCTCAAAAAGCCTGAACCGAAAACAAGTTTTTCTGCTAATTCAACTGTAAGTAATAAAATTTCAAATAAAAAATCAGGATATTTTTTCCTAGTCCCTTTTTTCCTGAAAAGTCTTTATCATAACTCACAACTTAGCCAAAGACAACAAATCTATCAGAAAATCTCATCTCAAGATACAAATTTTATAATATTCATGTATCCATTTTGGAAAAAAATAATGATGCAAATGTCTTCTAATGCATAGACAAAGTTTGATTCAAATAAAAAAATACAAAAACATCTAGAGTTAATTGCTACAAAACAATACCGTTGGAAAAACGCAAAAATGCATTGCATTATTTTTTTTCACTTCCAAACAAAAAAATCATCAAATTTTCCACCGTGCCTTTGATCGCAGAGGTTCGTCGCTCGTTCCGTGATAACTTGTTTTCCTCAGTGCGATTGAATTTCTGCAATGCGGTTAATACTCGTCAATTAACGGAGAGGCCTTTGCGCTACCTTCTATCATCTCCGATGGCGTACTTCCAACGCACCACAATTTCTATGAACTCCTTCACCTTTCCATCGTGTACCAGTTTGTTGTGGGCAGATGCTCAAATTGCAATTGATACTGGATTGGACTTTTATTTATCTCGTTGAACAGGTTTGATCACTTTTGACGTTTTTTTGAAAAAAAAAAACTGTAACTGTTTTGTAAGAAAAAGAAATTTTATTATATGGCTTCAAAATACGACACATTACACTGCTAAAGTTGTCGACGATGACTTCACAGGTCAGCTGACCATCGCAGGTGAACGTAAACCGCTTATACTGTGCTACTCGGGGATGGAAAACGTTTTCGCGCGAGGGAAAATTTATTCAAATCACCAATTGTGTGGTGTGTGTGTGTGTGTGTGTGTGTGTGGTTACGAAATCGTTTCTGCAAAATTGGATGAAAATGAGGGAACTATTTATAAAATCATTCCGTGTTGAATAAGGAAGCTGGTCAGACAGGTTTTTTTTTTGTTCAAACCAATTTATCACGCAAACTACACGAAATAATTACGAGTCGGTTCGATTGACTGGCTTTTATAATTTTCTCACCCTAAATTGCCGAAAAACAATTTGAAGCCATCAGCAAGAATCTTAAAGAGAATTAAATTGAGCATTTCGCGTGGCATCTGAGCGAGCGAATTCTGCCAATTCCGGCCATAAATAAACTGCGTTCTGCTTGACGAGCAGCCGCAAAAAACAAATCGTATCGACTTGGTTGCAATAAAAAAAGAACGACTTAGCCCGTGTCCAAACCTGTGAAGGTCAACCAAATCCACCCGAAATAAAAAAAAGCTGGCATTTGAACAATAAAATGTTAATCAAATTCACCAACCTTGACCACCACCGGCAGGCTCGGACTCAGCCCGTAAGTCTTCAAAACCGGACCAACTAGCCTGAAGTCCTAGCGCTTTAAATGTCGCAGAGGCGGGTTTTTCTACTGTCTGGATCCAGCTGATTAAATTGTACTGAAATGATCGTCAGGCCAACCCACGACTCCGCAAGCGGTTCATTATCATACGCAGGGTCTTCGCAGGGAAGGTCGTGGAGATGTTCCCACTCGTGCACCGCCCAGATAAACATATCAGCATCGGCGTTTTACTCAAACCGGCTGGGCAGCAGCAATACACAAGGCTGGTCAAGGGTGATAATCAGCAATCATCACGAGTTTGTTTCGCGAAGAACTTTATGCTAAAAGCGATGTGAGTGTGCTCGCTCGGAGTACTTGTGTGCCTACCTCGTACGAATGTGGAATGTGGATGTGTTTATGAAGATGCTAATGATCGTCACGAGGTGGCGTGAATTTGCATATTTTTCCCCTTTTTATCTCTACAAGAGATATTCAATAAACGTACTTCATAGGAGTATATAAAAGTACAGCTATTTACGAGCTGCAGCTGTTGGGCATCTTTGCTGACTCGTTTATATATAAGGAAGTTTTGGATCAAAATTCTAACAAGTTTAACGCTTTAGGAACTTCATGAGGAAACATGAAAAGTTACTGTTTGTGAACAACGTTTATGAGTTTGGGACATCAAATCCGTATATTTAAAGGTATATTTTCATATTCAAACAAACATCGATTGTGGTTCAAATTTTACCAACCATTTGGGCTTATCCATAAACTACGTGGGCTTTTAGAGGTTTTTTTGCCAAATAAATTTCAAAAGCAAAAAAAAATATGAAATTCATTTAAGATACAGAACTAAATTTGCAATCGCAAACGATTTTACAGTTATTCGTTAAGGTGAAACGTAACGTCAGTTCTTGAACAACTTCTGTCCAACTTAAATCAATTTCTGAACTTGACAGATTGCTTGCCATCGTTCTTTTAAGCGGTTGCAAAATAAATTAAACTTCGTAAGCTACAATGTTTTCCTTAAAGGCGCTTTCAAAAACTCGAGTCATGGTGTCAATATGGCGCTGCTTTTCCGTTTCACCGTAAGGTTCTCCAATTCAATTTATAGTTTTTTTGAAGGTGATTTGTTTCGAATATGTGATTTTTTTCCAATTTAATAATACTCCATGAAGAAAATGTACAGTTGAAAAATATTTTGAATAGCTGAAAATCATACAAATTCCATTCAGAGATCAAAGATTAAATTATAAAGAAAAATATGTTTTAAGGTGCCGTCTTACTAGCCTATTTTTAATGTCCAAAAATTAAACTTATGTAAAATTATCTGCTTTTTAAAATAACAAGTTGTAAAATAAAAGTTAATTAGAATATATATATAAAAAACTCAATTTTCATTTTCAATATTTTAGATGCCGTATCTCAGTAACCAGCAAAGTTGATTTTTTTTTTTTTGAAAATTTCTCAACTTCTGGAAAGAAAACATTTACACGAGTGTTTTTTCTTTATTTAGTAAAAAACATTTTTCAAATCGCAAAAAAATGATCATTATTGGAAAAAAACATCATAAAAGAAAATGTTTAAAATCATTTTCGATTGCAAATTTGATTTTGCATCGGAAACTGATTTTGAAATTTTGTGTATCAACATTTAAGATTTTTTTAAATTTCCATATTTTCCCCAAAAAATTGACCTGATGAGTTTTGCAATATTTCCAACTAGTAAAGTATGTCTCAAAGTTATTATTTTTATAACATGTAGTTACTGGAGTTGGCCATCAAGGTTCATTCACTTTTTTTGAAAAATAGGTTTTTTTCAATATTTATAAAAAAAGGTTTCGTTGAAAAATCTTATATTGAATTCCGGGGTGGATTTAAAGGGCATAGTTATGCCTTCCTCACCTTACTGCGTAAAGGCTAAAAAAAGAACTTCTCAATTCGACCTCCTAGACCCACCTTCACGTATACATATCGACTTGGAATCAAATTCTGAGCAATTCTCTGTGTGTTAATGTCTGTAAGCCTGTGCAATGGAAAATATGAACTCTTTTATCTCAGGACTGGCTGAACCGGTTTGGATTATTTTAGTTTTGACTAATAAGCCTAATAAATGTTATGAAGTTTAGTAAAGGGGTAATTCTCCGCCAACTCACACAGCAGTTGCCCCGACCCCTCTTCGATTTGCGTGAAACTTTGTCCTAAGGGGTAACTTTTGTCCCTGATCACGAATTCGAGGTCCGTTTTTTGATATCTCGTGACGGAGGGGCGGTACGACCCCTTCCATTTTGAACATGCGAAAGAGGTGTTTTTCAATAATTTGCAGCCTGAAACGGTGATGAGATAGAAATTTGGTGTCAAAGGACTTTTATGTAAATTAGACGCCCGATTTGATGGCGTACTCAGAATTCCGAAAAACGTATTTTCATCGAAAAACACTAAAAGTTTTAAAATTCTCCCATTTTCCGTTACTCGACTGTAAAATTTTGGAACATGTCATTTTATGGGAAATTTAATGTACTTTTCGAATCTACATTGTCCCAGAAGGGTCATTTTTTCATTTAGAACAAAATTTTTCATTTTAAAATTTCGTGTTTTTTCTAACTTTGCAGGGTTATTTTTTAGAGTGTAACAATGTTCTACAAAGTTGTAGAGCAGACAATTACAAAATTTTTGATATATAGACATAAGGGGTTTGCTTATAAACATCACAAGTTATCACGATTTTACGAAAAAAGTTTTAAAAAAGGTGGTCGTCATCGATCATGGTTGTTCATGGTCACCCGTGACAGACACGGACGACGAAACAAAGAGAAACGCAAAAAGTAACTTTTTCAAAACTTTTTTTCGTAAAATCGCGATAACTTGTGATGTTTATAAGCAAACCCCTTATGTCTATATATCAAAATTTTTGTAATTGTCTGCTCTACAACTTTGTACAACATTGTTACACTCTAAAAAACAACCCTGCAAAGTTAGAAAAAACACGAAATTTTAAAACAAAAAATATTGTTCTAAATGAAAAAATGACCCTTCTGGGACAATGTAAATTCGAAAAGTACATTAAATTTCCCATAAAATGACATGTTCCAAAATTTTTTACAGTCGAGTAACGGAAAATGGGAGAATTTTTAAAACTTTTTTAGTGTTTTTTTCGATGAAAATACGTTTTTCGGAATTCTGAGTACGCCATCAAATCGGGCGTCTAATTTTACATAAAAGTCCCTTTGACACCAAATTTCTATCTCATCACCGTTTCAGGCTGCAAATTATTGAAAACACCTCTTTTTCGCATGTTCAAAATGGAAGGGGTCGTACCGCCCCTCCGTCACGAGATATCAAAAAACGGACCTCGAATTCGTGATCAGGGACAAAAGTTACCCCTTAGGACAAAGTTTCACGCAAATCGAAGAGGGGTCGGGGCAACTTTTCCCGATTTCGTGTGAGTTGGTAGAGAATTACCCAAAGAACCTTAAAAATTTAAAAAAAAAGTCCGGAAGCTTTAAAAAAAGGGTATTTTTGTAAGAAAACTTCTATTGCTATGTATTGTTACAAAGGAATTCAAAGGTCCTATCCAACTCATCTAAAAAGTGAAGATCTGACAACCCTATCAAAAGTTATGAATACTTAAGTGTTAACTATAACACCGATCAACCATCAATCATCGTTGGATGCGTAATCAAAAGACCTTTCTAATAGATTGAAGATCTGACAATCCTATTGACAGTTATGAGTATATGAAATTATATTAAGAGAACATTTGTAGGTAAGACATTTATCTTTTACCAAAATAAACTAAATCAATGTAAGAAAGGCATCAACAACCTCACGGTGAATCAAGTAATGTTGCTCCAAAAGATTTAAAGAGCGTTTATTTAGTGAACTAAGTTCACAAGCTCTTTAACAAATCACTTAAGGTTAATTTGTTATAAAGAAACAGAAACTGAATTCGAATCACGAATAAAAAAAAATTAACATTTTATATCAAATTTGTTCTACTGAAAATGCTTATGGATTTGGTTATTTTTTTGAATTGTGTTTCAAAATCAGATAAAATTTATTATTCTCAAACATTTATCATTTAATCTTCTTCTAGTGGAAAATTGTTCAAATAATCCGAAAATGCATTCGGTTTTCCGATCATTCCCTTTTTCATTGAGAAAATCATGGGACTTAATGCTGTTCATCATCATTGTCTTTATATTAGTTAACTTCTTCTAGATATACTTTGAACACTTCTCTACAACGGTCAGTATGATTTCAAATCATTCCGGTCACCCCGGTTTACGGTACCCGAAAACCTTCTTTTATATTTATAGATTTTTGACCAGGAAATCTGAAATTATTTTTCTAGGTCAGCAAAGGCACGTTTTGACACGTTCCTTAAATTGGTTTCTCTGTTTGCTTTATTGCTAAATTAACCTATCGTCTCATCTTCATCTTCCCCATTTTCCAAACACATTATCGCTGATTACTTCAAACAAACAATTTCCTAAAGTTATGCTAAACGTCTCTCGATAGCCCTCACTCGCCTATCCAAACATCGCCATTATCTAGCAAAACACTTCCTTCAACGCAGACCCCACACATGGGTGTCCATTACTGATTAGCGCCATCACCATTTCTCCCAACCGACCAACCTACCAAACGGCCGGCGGTGGTGGCGCTTAGCCGAAGAAGATGTTGCTTATTTTGCAAATTGCCGCAAAACATCGCGCAATCGCCGGTTCCAGGCCCGCTAACACACTTCTGGCTCAATTTTGCTGCCAATTGTAGATTTTGTTTTGTTCCAGCCGTTTACTCCAATTTTCGCTTCGCTTCACTGCCTCAAATCTGCGTTCATGACATAATCGAAGTTTGCTGGCGGCTGCAGTCGTCGAAGCTTCCGAAACGTATCAATCAATTAGATTCGGCTCGTGTAACCACTTATCAACTCTTGTGCAGAGGGGAGAAGGTTGTTACTTAACCTCTCTGCCTCTCTCGCTTGTGGAGCACGTATATTTTATAAGTATTTTGGGGGCTGCATAGCCCATAAACCGGCCGACGCCACGCCGGTGGAGGTTCAGCCACAGGTAGTGGTCATAAAAGCAAAATAACTGCTTCGTTGCCAGTAAGCTTCTTCAACGGTCTATAAACACCATCCCATCGCGAGGGTCGTCATCGATGTTAGCGAATCTTTAAATCGGCGTGGACACACCTGAGGGATTATGCAAAAAAATGGGCCTATTCAACTAGTTGGTATTCCTTATTTTTCAATATATACTACTATTTATCAAATGGGTAATTCTCCGCCAACTCACACAGCAGTTGCCCCGACCCCTCTTCGATTTGCGTGAAACTTTGTCCTAAGGGGTAACTTTTGTCCCTGATCACGAATCCGAGGTCCGTTTTTTGATATCTCGTGACGGAGGGGCGGTACGACCCCTTCCATTTTTGAACATGCGAAAAAAGAGGTGTTTTTCAATAATTTGCAGCCTGAAACGGTGATGAGATAGAAATTTGGTGTCAAAGGGACTTTTATGTAAAATTAGACGCCCGATTTGATGGCGTACTCAGAATTCCGAAAAACGTATTTTCATCGAAAAACACTAAAAAGTTTTAAAATTCTCCCATTTTCCGTTACTCGACTGTAAAATTTTTGGAACATGTCATTTTATGGGAAATTTAATGTACTTTTCGAATCTACATTGTCCCAGAAGGGTCATTTTTCATTTAGAACAAAATTTTTCATTTTAAAATTTCGTGTTTTTAACTTTGCAGGGTTATTTTTAGAGTGTAACAATGTTCTACAAAGTTGTAGAGCAGACAATAACAAAATTTTGATATATAGACATAAGGGGTTTGCTTATAAACATCACAAGTTATCGCGATTTTACGAAAAAAGTTTTGAAAAAGTTGGTCGTCATCGATCATGGCCGTTCATGGTCACCCGCGACAGACACGGACGACGAAACAAAGAGAAACGCAAAAGTAACTTTTTCAAAACTTTTTTCGTAAAATCGCGATAACTTGTGATGTTTATAAGCAAACCCCTTATGTCTATATATCAAAATTTTGTTATTGTCTGCTCTACAACTTTGTAGAACATTGTTACACTCTAAAAATAACCCTGCAAAGTTAGAAAAACACGAAATTTTAAAATGAAAAATTTTGTTCTAAATGAAAAATGACCCTTCTGGGACAATGTAGATTCGAAAAGTACATTAAATTTCCCATAAAATGACATGTTCCAAAATTTTTTACAGTCGAGTAACGGAAAATGGGAGAATTTTTAAAACTTTTTTATTGTTTTTTTTTTCGATGAAAAATACGGAATTCTGAGTACGCCATCAAATCGGCCGTCTAATTTTACATAAAAGTCCCTTTGACACCAAATTTCTATCTCATCACCGTTTCAGGCTGCAAATTATTGAAAAACACCTCTTTTTTCGCATGTTCAAAAATGGAAGGGGTCGTACCGCCCCTCCGTCACGAGATATCAAAAAACGGACCTCGGATTCGTGATCAGGGACAAAAGTTACCCCTTAGGACAAAGTTTCACGCAAATCGAAGAGGGGTCGGGGCAACTTTTCCCGATTTCGTGTGAGTTGGTAGAGAATTACCCAAATATAAGTGAATAAATCGAGACATACGATGACAAATTTAAAGAGTTGACTAATCATATTGGATAATTTTAGAAAATTAATTCATTTTAAGACAAGAAAAAAAGTTTACTGAAAATGTATGCTCATTTGTCGACGGTTATTGGCGTTTTTTTTAAACATTTCAATGTTTACAAATCCGACATCTGAAAGTCACCATACTAGCATACAGGATTTCTTACCGTGATCAATAAAAAAAAACATTTTTCATAAAATTGTAAAAGTCACATGAAAAAAGTGAAATCATCAAACCAAAAATCTTCTATCCAAAACTTTTTGAAATTCAATAATAAATTCAAAACTTTTTGAAATTCAATAATAAATTGAAATATGAATTTTTGAGAATTATGAGTTTGCAGAACTTCAATCGTAATTGATCTTAAATTCAAATTGCATAAAAACGGTGAAAAGTCAGAAAAAATAACTTTTGCTCAAAAGTGTAAATTTATTACTTTTTGGTGTAATACAACTTTTTCTTCCTTTATTATGGATATTTTGCATCAAATTTTTTACCTTTCTAATTTACACAATTTTGTACGTGGGCTTAAATTGATAAAAAGTATCAAGTTTTACCTTATTGTTTTCCAAAAATAACTATAAATGTTTGAAAGTTACCTAGATTATAACACAGCTTAAATAACATTGGCTCATTCAATTGGCTAGGTTCAGTGGTTGGCCTAAATTGCGTAAGGCCTAAATAAGGATTATTATTTTTGTTGTCTCCTTAATGTTTTTGTAAAGCTTGTGAAAACCTGCAGTTTTGAAAAAAAGATAACCTTCCAGTAATTTAAACTTAAAAAAGTATACTTCGATACAAGCTTTAAGAAAACCAGATTTTGATGTCGAAAGATTATTTTTTTCGGTATTGGAACAATTCTCTGCAAAATTAGCCTTTTTTCTAAATTTTATTTTTTGAGTTTTTGGATCGATTTGGTATGTGAAAGGACAACACCAAAAAAATTATGGGTAATTCTCTACCAACTCACACGAAATCGGGAAAAGTTGCCCCGACCCCTCTTCGATTGGCGTAAAACTTTGCCCTAAGGGGTAACTTTTGTCCCTGATCACGAATCCGAGGTTCGTGACGGAAGAACGGTACAACCCCTTCCATTTTTGAACATGCGAAAAAAGAGGTGTTCTTCAATAATTTGCAGCCTAAAACGGTGATGAGATATAAAATGTGGTGTCAAAGGGACTTTTATGTAAAATTAGACGCCCGATTTGATGGCGTACTCAGAATTTCGAAAACATGTATTTTTCATCAAAATTGATTTACAAAATAAATCACATGTTTTTATTATTTGTTATGTTTTCAAGACACAAAATACCATCTTTACAAAAAATCCGGATTAAGCAAAAAATCGACCAAGTTATTGAAAAAAAGGATTTAAAAAGGATTTAAAAAAACAAAAATAAAATTGATTTGAATAAAAACTAACATTTAAAACGGTGTGATTTTTCCTGCAATGATTGTATCCAGAGGGTGACGATTCTCGAGATTTTCAATTTCCCGGGAATCGAGAGTTGAGTTTTGCCATTTCCCGGGAATTCCCGGGACCCGGGAATTTTTTTAACTAGCCAATAGTGTTCCCTCAATCTACAAATACAAAATCGTTTCTCGAGCCTTTTTGGGACTCGAATTGCAGTTTAAAATGTTTATGAATCTTCATTCGCACTGATTGATTTTTCCAAAGTTGCACAAAATTTTTGTTGAACTTGTTATTAGATTTTTTGAAAGTAAAAAAATAACTAATATATAATTAGCCATTTATGCAATATGGCATTCTGCAATATGATAAATAACGACTCAAAACAAAAACTTTAAGTTGATTTTTTCCTTCTTAAGGTCAACTGTAAATGTTCACAATTCGCGGACTTAGTGTCCGCTTACAAAAAAATGTCTGATTTTTATTCTTTAAATATAATTTAATATGCAAAACACAAAATAGACTATGAGTTATGCTTTGCTCGAGAGGGAATATGGAAATTAAACTTATCTTGAAAAGGCTTTTCCCTCTTAGAAATAAAAAATATTTCATTTATGGTGTGTAACTGCTAATTATGCTTCAATGTTAATTTTGGGTTCCACATTTTTTGGTTACTTTTATGAAAAAAAAAATAATTTTTTTGGTTACACTCAACTAAAGTTATTAGAATTTTTGAAAAGTTAAAATTCACACTTTTAGAATAAGAATATTAGAGAAGCATTGATCAATTCAATCTTGGAAATCGAACATTGAACCTCCAATGTTTTAAATAATTTCGATTTTTTGAAATGTTTTTCTATTTAGTTTATTAATTTTGGTTCGATATTTATAAGTATAAAATTTCCCGGGAGTCTCGACCAAATTTCCCGGGAATCGAGAGGTCAAAAAATTGGCGATATCCCGGGAAATTTTTTTTTAATATCAATTTTTGTAATCAATTAAAATAAGAATACCGTGATCAGGGGTGACATTGGGTCTGGGGGTGAGATTGAGACATAGAAATTTCATCATTTTTGTATGACCCAATCTTACTCCCAGACTCAATGTAACCCCTTATGACGACAGGCAAAAATCTTTGACCAAGTAATAGTTTTTCGAGAAAAAAACACAGTTTTTGAATTTTTCTAGACTTTGTTATGATCAGGTCCTATAAACATATGAAACACAATTGCTTCAAGGAACTTTAAAAAAAAAACTCTAAATTTATTATTGTAAAATTTAATAAGTAATCAAAAGACACTTTAGTGTAATTTTGATAAAATGCGCTTTTTTCAAGTTAAAGCTTTTTCAACTGCCTTTATTCAGCTTTTTGCCTTCCTCACTGAGGTAAGGCTATAATCCTGCTCTAAAAATGAACTTTGTATAAAAACGTCGTAGACCCACCTTCATGTATACATATCGACTCAGAATCGAAAACTGAACAAATGTCTGTGTGTATGTGTGTGTGTATGTGTGTGTGTATGTATGTATGTGACCAACAAACTAGCTCATGTTTCTCGGCACTGGCTGAACCGATTTGACCCGAACCTGTTGCATTCGACTTGGTTTAGGGTCCCATGGATCGAGTTTTATACAGATTGAAGTTTCGATAAGTAGTTCAAAAGTTATGTATAAAAATGTGTTTTCACATATATCCAGATCTCACTTAAATGTATGTAAACTATGTCCGGGTCCATCATCCGACCCATCGTTGGTTAGGTTATCAAAAGACCTTTCCAACGAATTCAAAACATTGAAGATCTTGCAACCCTGTCTCGAGATATCCCGACTTAAGTGATATTTATGTACTTTTTTGAAGCCGGATCTCACTTAAATGTATGTAAACTATGTCCGGATCCACCATCCAACCCATCCTTGGTTAGGTTTTCAAAATACCTTTCCAACGAGTCCAAAACATTGAAGATCTGGCAACCCTGTCTCGAGATATGCCCACTTAAGTGATATTGATGCACTTTTTGGATGCCGGATCTCACTTAAATGTATGTAAACTATGTCCGGATCCACCATCTAACCCATCCTTGGTTAGCTTATCAAAAGACCTTTCCAACGAATTCAAAACATTGTAGATCTGGCAACCCTGTCTCGAGATATCCCGACTTAAGTGATATTTATGTACTTTTTGGATGCCGGATCTCACTTAAATGTATGTAAACTATGTCCGGATCCACCATCCGACCCATCGTTGGTTAGGTTATCAAAAGACCGTTCCAACGAATCCAAAACATTGAAGATCTGGCAACCCTGTCTCGGGATATGCCCACTTAAGTGATATTGATGCACTTTTTGGATGCCGGATCTCACTTAAATGTATGTAAACTATGTCCGGATCCACCATCCAACCCATCCTTGGTTAGCTTATCAAAAGACCTTTCCAACGAGTCCAAAACATTGAAGATCTGGCAACCCTGTCTCGAGATATGCCCACTTAAGTGATATTTATGTACTTTTTGGATGCCGGATCTCACTTAAATGTATGTAAACTATGTCCGGATCCACCATCCAACCCATCCTTGGTTAGCTTATCAAAAGACCTTTCCAACGAGTCCAAAACATTGAAGATCTGGCAACCCTGTCTCGAGGTATGCCCACTTAAGTGATATTGATGTACTTTTTGGAAGCCGGATCTCACTTACATGTATGTAAACTATGTCCGGATCCACCATCCAGCCCATCCTTGGTTAGGTTATCAAAAGACCTTTCCAACGAGTCCAAAACATTGATGATCTGGCAACCCTGTCTCGAGGTATGGCCACTTAAGTGATATTTATGTACTTTTTTATTCCGGTTATTAAAAATAGATGGAATTTTTGTACAATTCCATCATATCAGCCATTGTTGGTAATAAGTGAGGAAGGCTCCAACCACATAGGTGGATTAAGTTAGTTTTAACCTTAATAATACTGCCTTTGGTTGCTAAGATATGACCAATGACCATGTAAAGATTTATCAGTGTTGCCTAATTTTACTTTGTTTTTTATCACCGATATCTCGAGAACAAAGCGTCCGATTTACAACATTAAAAATTGAAATTTTGTGATCTTTCGTGTTTTTTTAATCAATACTAACATTTCAAGAGGGCCTTATTTTTTTTTACTATCGAAAACGGTTCAAATATTGTTAAAATCATCAATTTTAAAATTTTCTGAAATTTTTTGAATAATTTTTTAAAATGCTTTTTAAAGATTCAAAATTGTTTTAATATTGGATTTTTATCGATTTTTTAGATCGAAGTCCGTCTAGATAGGGTGATTGCAAGGGGAAAACCACTCTGCTCATTGCCCTCGAGTAGGCTGTGCCCTAAAATTGCCCAAACGTGCCCGAAGGTGCCTGAGTGAGTCCTGAAGCCAAGAAAAAAACTGGACGGTGCATAGCAACCGTGTTACTTTGTTTGTTTATAAAGCTTGAAAAATTCTGTCGGTGTTGAGTTTTCGGTCCTGCTGGATTAAATCTATTGTTACAAAGTATTGTCATTTAATTGTTGGTAAGATGTTTGTAATCAACTATAGAATGTAATTTGATCAGATAATTTTCTCTTTTAGAAAAAAGCGATTAAAAAAATATTATAAAATCAAACACACACGGATTGAACCCATTGGAAGATTCTGTAGCCCAATCCAAACTGAGGAAATTAAACGTCTGAAAAAAGTTATTGTTTTGTACCACGAAGAACTGGTCCCGCCCAGCTCGCCCTGTTTTCAAATATCTCGGCGATGCCCCTAGCTGGTTCAAGAGCTGCTACCTGATTCATGTGGCCGAAAAGCACATCTTGTTTATTGTGTTTCGATGAAATGAAAATCATCGTTACCAACTCAATAAAAATTTTCGAGAAATAAAAAAAAAACTAGTTTTTGTTAGAAATAAAAAGCATAATAAAGTGTTTTAAGAAAAAAATACAGGACACAATTTTGTAAAGCCGATGATGAATTACCTAATTTTCACTAATCTGAAACAGATAACCAGTGCAATCAACAGAGTTAGAGCTATCTCAACAACAACCACATTCAAAGCTTTCGAAAATTGACGTTATCCAAGCTTAAACATTGAACTCAGATATTAAAACGATTCACTGCGACAAACCCAAATTGTAGACCATAAACCTCGTTCTGTTTTTCTGTTTTCCAAAAAAAAAGTACACCAGAAGCATAAATATAAAACTGCTTTTATTTCTGTACAATTGATAACATTCCAATTTTAAAATTTTGAAATCCCAAGCCAAGTTTGAAAATCTTCAAATTTAGCTTCAATCGATATATCCTAAGCAACGAGTTTTTTCGTACATCTAGAATAAAAAAAACTGGGTCAATATTTATGTAGTCATGATTTGAAAATTACTTACATTTCACGACAAAATATAATTGTTTAACTCACAAATCATTTTGATTGGACAAAATTCACTTGCAACCCAAATTGCAACCAAAAACAGTTCTTCTGACAACTTAAAATGTTTGGGTCAGAATCCTGATTACTTTGATATTTTGAAATGGATTTTCCAATTGTCAAAGTCAGAATGAAAGGTTCCCGAGCATGTGCCTGAAAGAGCCTGAAGGTGCCTGAAAGTGCCTGAAGGTGCCTGAGAACGTGCCCGATGGTGCCCAGGGCTCTTTGATGAGAGTGGTTTTCCCCTTGGGTGATTGCGTCTTGAAAGGTTATTTTAACAGAATAAAAACCTTTCTCAGATAAAAATAATCATCAATTCGGAAAAAAGGCGAATCTGATCAGCGAATCACGGCACGTTCATTACGAAACGATTTTTCGGCTCGCTCCAATCGGCAAACCTGCACCGGACAGTCGTATCGCGGACCACCACCCCGGAGAATGGACCTCCAAGACAATCTGAAAGATCAAGCGAGGGGCAGCGGCATCGGCGACCAAATCTAGTTTTGGCCCGCAAAGCAGGTTTTTGAGGTCGTCCGCTACAACACGCAGCCGCCATCTGGTCAAGTCGCCGATCGACCTGGCACGATAAGTCGTTTTGCGGCGTTGATTTGCAGTCGAGCTGGGGGGTGCGTTCGGTTTGAAGGTAACGTCCGCACTCTAGTCCGACTTTTAGCACAAAATGAGACTGAACGAGCAGGTTGCGGATTTTTCAAACGAACGCACCACAAACGTTTCGGGTTCAACTTGCTCGCTTTGCACGTTCACCCCTCTTGCCATTGTCCGGTTGGCTGATCTGCTTTGGTCGATGCGTTGAGATAAAGATGAAGTAATCGGCCGGGTGAACGTCGTCGGATTGGGGATCTGCACCTCGGAATGGTAATGCCGGTCGAGGACGGGGTTTGTTTTATTCATTGCCGAGCTGTTTTGGCTTTGAAAGTCACTCCTCGCAACTCGATTAGTTGAATCGAATTTGTCCAAAGGTGGTGCAGATTGATGCGTATTTTTATTTTGATGATATAAGCTTATATCACATTTGGTCACGGTTTGTCAGATTGCGCAAGATGGTGTGCAAGGTGTCCAAATTTGGCAAATCGTGTTGCGTTAGGGAATATAACACTCATTTGATTCACTTTTGTTTTTGAATATCAGGACTGACGGCATCGCTTTTGAAGTCATCACAATATTTCAGACATAACCATTCTGTCAAACCATCCAAACCCTTGTATACTCACCTTTCTCCAATCTCTTTTGACAGACCGCCTTTAAACTAGACCGAGCCGGTGTTTATTTCACAACTCTTCCCATTTAATCAGACCCGCAGCCGTGGAGTCCTACTTAAATAGTAGCATCAACTAATGCCCCTTTCCCGCTGACTGACTGACTGCAGGCACTTTCCTCGTGCTCCACGGTCACGTGACTTCGAGCGAAGAATACGCGCCCCGGGAGAAAGGAATTCCAAGACGAACATTCGAGCGCCGACGTTTCGTTGGAAATAGGTCACCGGAGACACATCGTGAAAACGTTTGGTGAAGCACCACAGGAGAAGCGAATTCACTCCCCGCGCTGGATCAATCATCTATCATTAGAGCAACTTTCTCCCGGGAGATTACCACCCCAGGGGAACCAACGCCGGGGTGACCTCGGACCGTTAGGGCCGTGCGGCGAGGATCGTGCAAGTTCGACTGTGGGTCTGTAATCTGAGTGACGGGTAGAAAGAATGTTTCGAAAATTCGAATTTCAAGTTCTCAGGGTAAATAACACATTTTCATCACAAAATAGGATTACATTGAAATCTTATCAGCATAAATGTTTTTAAATTAGGCCATGTAAATATTAGTACAGTTATAAAATTCATTTTTAATTATTTCAAAAATCAAAAAAAATCGATTTAAAGGTGAATTTTAAAATAGCCCTTTTTAGATGTTATTTACGATTTTTAACATGATCCATACAATTTCAGCACTTTATTAAATATGCTACAAGAAATAATGATGCCATTTGCTTATGATGACTGTTCAGTATATCTATTAGGGTGGGTACGGATTTTGAAAAGTTCTCAGATCAATTTCTGGTGTGGTTCCCCTTGTAGGGCATACCCATAGAGACTCTCACACCAAATTTCAGCTCATTTGGTTAAAAACTGGCTTGTCTCAAGCGGGTTCAAGTTTACATGGAAATTACTATGGAAAATTTTGAATTTTCGTTCATTCGCTCCTACAGGCCTGGGGAAAACATGTAGAAACTTCTAGGATGGTCAGGAATGAGCGGAATCGTCTGGAGAACAACTTTCCCTAAGAGACCAGGTCGATTCGTTCAACCCCCATCGAGCTCAACGGCAATACATCCGGGGTTTTCGGAACCAACGATTTTCCCCAGAAAAGCGTCAAATTTTCCTTAGCATGCTATGAATGCTTGATGAACACCGCGACGCCACATGTCAAACAGCTACCACGTGGACAAGCATCGCCTATAAAAAATACTTTTTATTACTTTTTGAACCATAGAATTATCATTCATGGTGATCAGGATACTATTCAGCTGTATTCTGAACCTCCAAATAAGAAAAAAAAACTGTTATGGTGCAAATTTTACAATCACGTGGTAGCTGTTTGACACGTGGCGTCGCGGTGTTCATCAAGCATTCATAGCATGCTAAGGAAAATTTGACGCTTTTCTGGGGAAAATCGTTGGTTCCGAAAACCCTGGATGTATTGCCGTTGAGCTCGATGGGGGTTGAACGAATCGACCTGGTCTCTTAGGGAAAGTTGTTCTCCAGACGATTCCGCTCATTTCTGACCATCCTAGAAGTTTCTACATGTTTTCCCCAGGCCTGTAGGAGCAAATGAACGAAAATTCAAAATTTCCCATAGTAATTTCCATGTAAACTTGAACCCGCTTGAGACAAGCCAGTTTTCAACCAAATGAGCTGAAATTTGGTGTGAGAGTCCCTTTGGGTATGCCCTACAAGGGGAATCACACCAGAACTTGATCTGAGAACTATTCAAAATCCGTACCCACCCTAATATCTATATCGAGTTTCAGAAGGTTTGACAATGTAAATTTTGATATATAGCCATTGACGGTTTCCACGCGAAATCGATCATAAAAATACGATTTTGAACCGGACCATTTCCGATCTTAATAAAACTTGCTGGATCGTTTGTCCTACTCAAATCAACAACTCCTGTGCGCTCAGTTTAGTAATTCACAATGGCATTTGAATTTTAGGAATTATTTTAGTTTTAAATTATTGGTAATTAAATTTAAATTGAAAAAATCATATCTTTCGAAGCAGATGTTCAAAAAATCGATCGAAAGTGTGTTTTAACGAAAATCGTGCGCCCTTTTCAATGAAAATATTTCCAAAAGCCGAAACTTTCATTTTCGATCAAAAAATAGCCAAAAATCAAATTTTCCTCGAAAATCAGGCTGAATACACCCTTAGATTCAAATTTTGCCATTACCATTCGAAAGAGCGGACAATTTCCCACTTTTCTTCCATAGACACCAAGTTGGAGCGAAAGCGTTTTCGATTGGTTTGTAAATAAAAACCTTTTTTCGTTTTTTTTTTATTTTTTCCAAAAAACTAAATTACATGTTTTATGGCAAATTTTGTAACAGATCCCATTTTTAAACTTAAAATAAAGTTCTGCTTCCGTGGGATCTGTTACAAAATTTGCCATAAAACATGTAATTTAGTTTTTTTTGGAAAAAAATAAAAAAATACGAAAAAAGGTTTTTATTTACAAACCACTTGAAAACGCTTTCGCTCCAACTTGGTGTCTATGGAAGAAAAGTGGGAAATTGTCCGCTCTTTCGAATGGTAATGGCAAAATTTGAATCTAAGGGTGTATTCAACCTGATTTTCGAAGAAAATTTTATTTTTGGCTGTTTTTTGATCGAAAATGAAAGTTTCGGCTTTTGGAAATATTTTCATTGAAACTTTCGTCACACTTTCGATCGATTTTGAACATCTGCTTCGAAAGATATGATTTTTTCAATTTAAATTTAATTACCAATAATTTAAAACTAAAATAATTCCTAAAATTCAAATGCCATTGTGAATTACTAAACTGAGTGCACAGGAGTTGTTGATTTGAGTAGGACAAACGATCCAGCAAGTTTTATTAAGATCGGAGATGGTCCGGATTTTGAGTGGTCGATTTCGCGTGGAAACCGTCCATTTTAATATGCTATTTCCATTTTTTTTCGAAATTACCAATTTAAGCTTAATAATCTAAACCCTTTAAAGAATATTTGCAAAATGACATAACAATGTAATTTGCTATTGATGACTGCTGACCATTTTTGGGCCAAGTTTCAGAAGGTTTGATGATGTAAATTCTGAGATACAGCCATTTTAAAATGTTATATCCAAATTTTTCGAAGAAATACATAAACGCAATACAATTTTTTTTTGGAATAATGATTCCAATTGCTTCTGATGACTGTTGAGTATTTCTAAATCGAGTTTCAGTAGGTTTGATAATGTAGATTCTGAGATATAGCCATTTTAATATGTTATTTCCAAATTTTTCGAAGTAATCAATGTTAGCTTTACAATCTCAGCGTTTGAATGAATATGCAATTTGAGATAATGATGCTATTTGCTTTTGATGACTGCTGAGTATCTTTGGGCAAAGTTTCAGAAGGTTTGATAATGTCAATTCTGAGATACAACCATTTTATAATGTTATTTTCGACATTTTCGAAGAAATCAATGAAAGCTTTATAATCTCAACACTTTAAAGAATATTAGCAAATTGACATAATAATGTAATTTGCTTTTGATGACTGTTGACCATTTTTGGATCAAGTTTCAAAAGGTTTGATGATATAAATTCTGAGATACAGCCATTTTAAAATGTTATTTCCGATTTTAAATTTATATAAAATTTGAGCATTTTAAAGAATATGCAATTATAAATAATATTGCCATTTGCTTTTGATGACTGTTCAGTATTTCTAAATCGAGTTTCAAAATGTTTGATGCTCTAAATGTTGAGATACAGCCATTTTATAATGTTATTTCCGACTTTTCGAAGAAATTAAATAAAGCATTACAATTTCAACATTTTTTTTTTTAGTATGCAATTTGAGATAAAGATGTCATTTGATTTTGATGACTTCTGAGTATTTTTGGGTCTAGTTTCAGAAGGTTTGTTGATGTAAATTCCGAGCTACGGCCATTCAATAATGTTAATTTCGACTTTTTGGAAGAATTCAACGAACTCTCTAAGCTTTCAACATTTTATAGAATTCACTATACTCAGTATTCAATATTTGAAACTTTGCTTAATCCATAAAAAAAAGAATGATAAGCTGATACGCGGAACTGTAAAGAATTACTTTTATCTTAATTTTTCTTATACTTTTGAGACATCTCTTTTTACTAAGAATTCGAAGCTCTTTCCAACAGTCAAGCCAAATTCCGTACTCGACTGTGTTTCGTTCGTTTTTCGCTTTTTATCACGATTTAACATCATCATCACCATCACCTCACCACCACCGACGCGACCGCATTCGTGAGCTTTCTTTATATGGCACACCGGCTGCTATTGAATGGCAGAGGGAAGCCAAAGAAAGGCCATTAAATGGAAAGAAATGTGTTGAGGTTGAGCCCCTTAAAAGAGGAAGAAGGGAAAAAAATCGTGCTTTATGTGTCCCCGCTAACACTTCGAAGCATTGTTATTCTCGCGAGACGATTCCCAACTTGGTGTTAGAGGTTAGGGTAAGGGAGCACTTTTGGTCTCTTTATTAGACCGAATCTTACAAATTACAATTTGATCAAAAAGAGGGGTTTTTGGACATTTTTGATAACTGATTATTTTAAAACGAACTTTTGTATATTTTTTATCAAATCAATGATTATGTTTCCAAAACTGGTCCTCTTACCCTCCAAACTCAAAACATTACATTGATCAAAAGTCGTAGAAGCTTGCAGCGTATCGTGCATTGAAATCTCCCTCTCCGGCCTTTCCCTTAATTGGGACGCTGCTTGGTTGGTAGCTTCGAATTATTGTTATTGTACCACCACCTTTCTTCGTGCTGTGCTGTGCTATGCCTATTTCCCAGTAGAAGTAGGCCTAGAAGCAGCGGGTAGCGGCAATAAAGTTAAGCGCTGACTGTTCTAAAAAAAAGTTTGGCCCATAACACAACTTTCCCGAAAACGCATCGCACCAGAACACGGACACGGTTGTGGGGTGTTAATGAATGGATGTAGTTATTAATTCTCCCGGGAGCAAATGGATTCGATGAAAAGCTCTTGATAGGCCGGCTTAGAAGCCGTGAACGTTCGCCTAGCGGGACGTTGAGATTTGGGTTGTTTATTGGGCTCATTAATACCGGCTTGTCAATACCACGGCGCGATCGAGCGATCGCCCCTAATTATCACCTGTGTTAGAATTCTGACTTTTAAAAGCAAAGGTGAGAAATCGAGAGATATCTCAAAAATCAGCAGCATTGCAAGCATGTCTAGAGCTTGAAGCTTGGAATCTTAATGGGTAATTCTCAAACGAAATTGGGAAAAGTTGCCCCGACCCCTCTTCGATTTGCGTGAAACTTTGTCCTAAGGAGTAACTTTTGTCCCTGATAACGAATCCGAGGTCCGTTTTTTGATATCTCGTGACGGAGGGTCGGTACGACCCCTTCCATTTTTGAACATGCGAAAAAATAGGTGTTTTTCAATAATTTGCAGCCTGAAACGGTGATGAGATAGAAATTTGGTGTCAAAGGGACTTTTATGTAAAATTAGACGCCCGATTTAATGGCGTACTCAGAATTCCGAAAAAAACGTATTTTTCATCGAAAAAAACACTAAAAAAGTTTTAAAAATTCTCCCATTTTCCGTTACTCGACTGTAAAAAAATTTGGAACATGTCATTTTATGGGAAATTTGATGTACTTTTCGAATCTACATTGTCCCAGAAGGGTCATTTTTTCATTTAGAACAAAAATTTTCATTTTAAAATTTCGTGTTTTTTTCTAACTTTGCAGGGTTATTTTTTAGAGTGTAACAATGTTTTACAAAGTTGTAGTGCAGACAATTACAAAAAAATATATATATACATAAGGGGTTTGCTTATAAACATCACGAGTTATCGCGATTTTACAAAAAAAAAGTTTTGAAAAATTTACTTTTTGCGTTTCTCTTTGTTTCGTCGTCCGTGTCTGTCGCGGGTGACCAACGACGACCAACATTTTCAAAACTTTTTTTTCGTAAAATTGCAATAACGCGTGATGTTTATAAGCAAACCCCTTATGTCTATATATAATTTTTTGTAATTGTCTGCTCTACAACTTTGTAGAACATTGTTACACTCTAAAAAATAACCCTGCAAAGTTAGAAAAAACACGAAATTTTAAAATGAAAAATTTTGTTCTTAATGAAAAAATTACCCTTCTGGGTTAATGTAGATTCGAAAAGTATATTAAATTTCCCATAAAATGACATGTTCCAAAAATTTTTACAGTCGAGTAACGGAAAATGGGAGAATTTTTAAAACTTTTTTAGTGTTTTTTTTTTCGATGAAAAATACGTTATTTCGGAATTCTGAGTACGCCATCAAAGCGGGCGTCTAATTTTACATAAAAGTTTCTTTGACACCAAATTTCTATCTCATCACCGTTTCAGGCTGCAAATTATTGAAAAACACCTCTTTTTTCGCATGTTCAAAAATGGAAGCGGTCGTACCGCCCCTCCGTCACGAGATATCAAAAAACGGACCTTGGATTCATGATCAGGGACAAAAGTTACCCCTTAGGACAAAGTTTCACGCAAATCGAAGAGCTATCGGGGCAACTGCTGTGTGAGTTGGCGGAGAATTACCCTAATATGTAGTTTAATTTTCTAAAACTTCTTATTGAATTAGAAATTTGGATGTAATCCAACAGTTGGTATTGAGTGAGAATGGTTTTTTTTTAATTTACAGGTTTTTCATAAATACAAATAGCTGATTTTTTAATTAGTTGAGGAACATGGATTACAATACGAAATTTAAAAACCAATGGAATTATAAGAAAAATGAGTTGTTTATGTGTAGAATTATTTAATCTTTTTTTACTTGTATTGTCCCAATACTCAGACAAGAGTCAAAAGGAAAAGTGAAAAGTAATTTTATTTGAAGCAACAATTTCAAAGATTTTAGCTGAAAAAACTTCGGAAAAATTGTTAAAATCACTTTTTGATCAATTATTAAACAAATTCATCGATAATTAAATTTTCTAAGACCAATATAACCCGTAGTTAAGCGGTCCTTAAACGCAAATAAATAAAAATAATTAAATTTGAATTGATAGAATAATGCAGGTATAAGGATTGTACAAATTTTATTTCACGTTTTTGTCCATCGGCTGAAAGGGGCAACAAAATTTATAAAACTTTAAGTATCACAAAATGAATTGATAAAAAAAATGAAGTTTTCCGTCATTTTCCGATCTGTAGTGCCACAATTTTTTTTTTTTTTCATAATTTCCAAGAGTGCTCTATTTGATTAATCAATAAAAATAAACGTTATTGTAATTTGTTTGGCCTTTGATTTTATGAGAATTTTTTTACTGAGAGGGGGGGGGAAATCTTTTAAAAAATATAATGTCCTAAAACACATCTTGTTATCTTTTTATATTTTTGAAATTGCAGACAATAGGTTGAATTACATAAGGTCAAAAGTGTACAAAAAATCGGAATAAAAACGGTCGAAAGAGAGAAAATGAGAAAAAAAAATGAAGCCTGCAGCACAAAGTAATTTATTATTTTTGCATAGTTTTTGTAAGTACAAAAAGGAGCAACAAAAAAAACATTTTTAAATAAAAATTTGAAGTTTCATTTCAGGCTAACTTTTCTAGTTTCTTAATTATTTTAAACATGATAATTTCTAGAACATGTTTTGTGAGAAAATGTAACATTTTTACAAAGATTTTCAATTTAAACATTAATGGAACTTATTTTTGTTTCTGGGACAATACTGTATTCTTTTATTTTTAATTTTGTCAAATCGTGTATTCCTGCTTCAATTATAATTCGCAATTTTTTTTTTTCGTTCTTTAAAATATGAGTTTATGAAAAGAAAAAGTCAATTGGAGTCAATTCAAACTTATTTAAGAAAAAAAAATGTTGTCTCAGTTTTTGTGAGTTATTTTTGATTCTTTGAAACAAGAAGAGTTCTTTAAAAAAAATGAGAAAAAGTCTTAACTCAAACATATTTAAAGGAAATTTGAATTACTTCAGAAAAAAAAAATCTGGAATTTTTGTGAGTCTTTCCAATCTTCCATACATCAATTGTTCTTTAGAATTTTTTATTCTTTCTACCGAGTTTTTTTTTTTGTATAATTACAGTTCAGACTCGATTATCCTAAGCCTCGATTATCCGAAGTTTCGATTATCCGAAGTTCGATTATCCGAAGGTTTTTATGGGACTTCGAATAACGAATTGTATGGGACTTCGAATAATCGTATCAAGAAGAAAAAAAAGTCGTTTTTTTCTTTTTCTTTTTTGAAACATCAAATTGTAGTTCTGCGACCACATTTTAGAAAAAATTGAATAGTTGATTGCTTATTAAATAATTAAATGCATTTTTTCAATATTTTGTCACCGTCATATTGGATTAAAAAATGTAAATCACTTTAGCGTAAATTTCTTCCGATATTTTTAGATGTTGAAACAATGTTGAGGCTTCGATGAATTTTAAACTATTCAAATTACGAAGTAATTGAAGAACTAAATCACTTAAAATTAGGCCATCCAAAAGTTCCCAAAATCAACTCCCGTAGCAGCCACCCCGGGAAGAGCGAGACCTTGCCATTCAGCTACTCTCCTGTGAGAAAATTGAGACCCAAAAGAACAACAATGCTTCATTCAGTCGCGATAAACCACACAGCGAACGGACACCCTTTCCCCAACTATTGTTGTTTGCTAACTTTCCCGGCCACGATATGGTTCCCTAAATGGAGCTTTTTCCCGACCCCAAAGCAGAGAGGTGAGGGGAGTTACTTCCAGACACGAAACTGCACACCAAAACGGACAAGTAACCGAGATTTTGATCGCCGCGAAAACGAATGAAAGAAATGCCGTTCACTCTCCCATGATTATCATCATCGTCAGCTTCTCCGACCCGGCGATCAACCAATCATGATGATCGCGCCCGATTAAGATCACGTGGCGACTCGAAAAGCAAAAGGTTCTACCCGTTTATGTCGCCTCCAAATTTGTGGAATTTCCGTGACGGCAGCTGACACCGATGGGCACAGTTAGTTTTGATGATTAGATTTGGGAAAAAAAGGTGGTGAACTAATTTGCGATCCGGTGTGACCACGGTCAAGCTGTGAATTGGCCCAGATTTAATGGGTCAGATTAGAGGGGAGGTTGATTGCTGTTTTTGGGACGGCCATTAGAAGTGACAGGGCGTGTAATTCGGGTGAGCAGTTTTGATGATCAGATAGAGTGAGGTGATTCGATTTTTTGAGCATCTTTTGGATTGAATATCTGCACGAAAGGAGAAAGCACTTCCTGAAATTCTATTCGAAGTAATGCTGACTTTCAAGTTGTTCCCGATCACACTGAACCGTTTAACCCGATTCATCTTTGACTTTGAATTTAAAGTGACTTTTTCCACTTTAAACCCCAATTAATCACACTCGATCAGCCTTGAATCCGGCAGAACGAATTCGGGAACAACCTTGCCCCGTCAATGGGATCAGCGTCAGCTGGTATAGTGTTGAAAGGTGCCTTTCTCGAACTGGCCACCTCAAAGCCCTGGCGAAATTTATACGACATTAATATTGACATCCCCGACTCGGCAGAAAGAAAAGCGACTCCGTCGAAAAAACGGGATTTTGAATTGGGGGTAATTTTCTGGAACGTCAGCACTGAGACCTCGTGGCCCCCGGACTGTTGATGGCTTTCGGGCCATGGCACCGCAGAAGTCATTCCGTGACGACCTGGTGGCTAATGCCGAACGATAACATAAACTGGGAAGCGCGCTCGGGGGGCGAAACAGTGCAGAATTAAGGTAATTAGAGTACAACTATCCAGATTGCTGGAATTCCGCATTGTCTGTCAACGTTGCGCTGGCTGGAGAAAGCTAGGCAGAAGTCTTCCAGAAGATTGGATCAGCTCCAGGAAAGGAACATGGAAGTTAGGAGCAATACGGGATCATTAGATGATCCCGGAAGTGCTATGTACCACCCATGGCGACTCAAACAATAAAATTGATGCATAGCTTCACTGCTTTTTTCCGTACTGCTTCTGCATTACTGCTTTATTATTTTCCTCCTCCCTGCTTCACTATTTCGTTGCTATACATATTTGCGTCACAGCATGGCTGCATCACTGTAAAACTTCTTCACTGATTGACTGCTTCACAGCATCACTGCTTCACTTCTTTACTACATTTCTTTTTCACTGCTTTTCTGCTTCACTGCCATACTGCTTCACTGTTTTACTGCTTCACTATTTTATTGCTTTATTACATTACTGCTTCACTACCTCACAACATCAATCGATACTACTTCACCGCCTTCCTGCTTTACTACTTCAATGCTTTACTACTTTACTACAGTACTGCTTTACTTCTTTACTGCTTCACTTTTTTTACTTCTCTGCAATACTGCTTCACTTCTTTACTACATTACTGCTTTACAACTTTACTACTTCACTGCCTTACTGCTTCACTACTTTAATGCTTTACTACATTACTGTTTCACTGTCATAGTGCTTCACAATTTTACTGCTTTACTTGTAACTCCATGACTGCTTCACTACCATACTGCTTCACTGCTTTACTGCTTCTTAACTTTACTGCTTTACTACATTACTGCTTCACTACTTTACTGCTTCACTACTTTAATGCTTTACTACATTACTGCTTCACTGCCTTGTTGCTTCACTGTCATACTGTTTCACTACTTTACTGCTTTACACGTTACTGCTTTACTGCTTCACTACTTTACTGCTTTACGCATTACTGCTTTACTGCTTAACTGCCATACTAACTTACTTTTTTACTGCTTCACTACTTTACTGCTTTACGCATTACTACTTTACTGCTTAACTGCCATACTACTTTACTTCTTTACTGCCATACTGCTTTACTTCTTTACTGCTTCACTACATTAATGCTTCACTGCCTTACTGCTTCACTGTCATACTGCTTCACTACATTACTGCTCTATTGGGGTACTGTTTTTGTACTTCACTGCTTTACTGCGTCAGTGTTTAATTGATGTATTGCTTCACAACATTACTGCTCATTACTTTACTGATCACTGCTTCTTACTTAATTACCGCTTCACTTTTTTACTGCTTCATGTTACACTAAATCACTGCTAAACAGCTTTCTCTCAATATATTCTCAATGCTTCTGCATCTGCCTAGGAGTTGAAGTCCGTAATAGAAGCGAAACCCATTTGACAAGCTTCTGCCTATAAAAACAACATTTCTTAGTAGCAGTTGTAAAACTTGACCTATTTCCTGCGGGGTGTGAAAAGAAGGAAATTTAATTTGCCAAATGAGCTTCCGCACAGTCTTCAGGGGAGCATTTCTTAGCAGTGTGTGTCCCCTGAAGGGATAATTTGAACTTTGCTCATTATTACAATTCTGCATGACTTGCCTCTGGAGGAGGTTTTTTTGTGTCTTTTCATTTATTTCAACTAGAAATAAGATTTTGAGGATTTGGCACAGCTTAACTTCTATGACCTCCCCCGAAAGAACTCAAGCGGAACACTTCAAAGGTCTTCAAAATCTAGTTAAAAGTAACTGTAAAACAGCGTTGACAAATGATGCTCCAAGCCACTCTAGACCCACTCAATATTCAACGATCTTCGAAGGGGGGAGGGTTCACCAACCATGTAATATAGAACACGACGACAAACCAGGCCATCTACTGCGTCGTCACGGTACACCTTCGAACCACTTCGGAGGGACAACAAAAAACTGACTCTTGAACCAGCACCACCGTGCACATTATGGTAATTGATTGGGTCTTTCAGCTGCGCGGGTCTAAACGCGCGCCGATATGAAGTCTCTCTCGGGGCTTTCATCTTGGAATGGGCACAGAGAATGTTCAGCAAAAAAAATGAAAAACCGCGGCGAGACACGACACCAAAAACCTAGTTTTGCGTCCATTATGGCCACAGCGCAGAGCAGAGCGCTCTGGTTCAAATTATGCTGCTCCACGAGGTCTCGAAAGGGTCACATGGTGTACAAGATTGGCTTTTAATTTTCTCCACTCAATCAATCCCGGCGTCGAGGGGGTCGTCCAGAAATTACGTGATCTTCAGATAACCTCAAATTAACCTCAACTTATGACGAATCAAATCGATTTTACCAAAGCGTAACGTAATCGCTGAATGCCCCCCCCCCCCCCTTTAAGTCGACGTACATTATGAGAGCAGACCTTAACAACAACTGGACCAGACCAGGTTTGTTGGCAAAGGTAACCGCGCCGCCGCTGACATTTCGAACGTATGGCCCTGAGAGGTGAACGCCAGTGCAGACAGCACTGGGCGAAGGGTCTTTAGGGATTATGGTATCCCGGACCGATCAGCGTGCAGTACGGGGCGTTTCCATGTTTTGACTTGGGTGTTTTGCGAAACCTTTTCCAGACGGTTAAGATGGCGACTTGGAGAGGCTGTAATTTTGCATTAAAAATATAGCTTGTGGTATTTTTAATTTTCTGCTAAACAGTTACTTTTAAAACAGAGAACAACTTAAAAATCACATAAAGGAAGATCCATAAATAGCACCTCCAGAAGTCATGCATCGATAATTTTCCTATGCATAATGGTGGCAACTGAGCAAACCTTTAAATTATCCCTACAGGGGACAAGCTACACGGGAAGATGGTTTCCCCTGGAGGTTTGCGGGAACTCATTTGGTAAATTGAATTTCCACCGTTCCGCAACACACCCTCCTTAGGCGATAGGTCAAGTTTGATTCAGTTAGCAGAAGATGCCGGCACTACTCTCAAGTCCAAGTGCACACGGTTGAGCCTTCAGCGTTTAGAAAGATAGTTTTCCTCGTCATTAAACATTCATGGTGTTGGCTTGGACATTTATCGTGTCAAGAAATGAGTGGAAAATTATGTTTGAAGCAAATATTTAAATATTTAAAAACATGAAAATAATAATCGCTTTTTTTCAATTCTTTCCAAGAAAAGGATTAACTTGCAAATAAATCTGCATAATAATAGCTACGGAGAAAATACAGTTTCCAAAAAGGTAAACAAGCGTTCATAAAATTCGAAACCACGACCAAAGAAGCCATTTTGTGTCATTGGTTCACCAAGTTCAGAAATAGTACGATAAATAGTACGATAAATAGTACGTAAATATTCGAAAATCTTGCGAAAATCTGTATCTTTTGAAGGATTTTTCTCATCGGTTTGGTGTCATCGACAAAGTTGTAGGTTGATGAGGACAATTATGGAAACAATTGATGCACGATAAAAAAATGCCAATTTTTTTAACAAAATTTTTTGTCGCAATAATTCAATATCCCAAAATCCATTTATTTTTGTTGATTTTATGAAAATTTTCCAAATTTTTTGAAGAAAAATTTTTTTTGGAAAAGTATAAATTTTAATGGATTTTTTTGTAACTTTAGGCCGTTGCAAATATTTTTAGAAGTTTATGTCCCTCGACTCCGACCAAAGTCGAGGGGGGGGGGGGAGGGGGCAAAATAATAAAAAAGTATAAAAATTAAAATTACGAGCCATGGTTTAAACATTTTAATAAAAAAAGTGTTTTGAAATGCATTATACACCTGTCTTGTTGTGTTGCCATCATTAGTTTCCAAAATATCTAAGTATCCCGAACTGACGGTAGTAACTAAATTCATGCATTTTAGATTGGTTTCAGTTCATTAGACTTCTATTTTCAAGGAAATTTTGAAGTTTTTCAGAAAAATATTTTTTTTGCCCCCTGAGCCATGGGTTTCCTATGTACATAGGACCTTTTGAAAAAGTAAGCGAGATATATTGTTTTTTAATATCTCCAATCTGTGAAACACAGATATTCAAAGAAAATGATTTTCAAATAGTTCAACAATTGTGAAATATTTTAAAATAAACGATAAACAACAACAAAAACTTTTTTTTAATTCAAATTAAATTATTAGCTCAGAATTTTCTTTTAAAAAGGAACTGACACATTTTACTGAAAGTCATTTAGCCGAAGAGACATTTTGCCGAAGGTTTTTTTTAGGTATTTATTTTTGACAGAGTTTCGTTTTGCAAAATATTTGAACTTCTTTACAAAACTCACCAAAACTTTTTTCTGAAAAAATCAAGAATGCAAAACATCTCAGAAAAAAAAACTCCCTCACAAATCTTGTTTTTACGTCAAAATAATTCTAAGATTTTTTCTTGTTGCAATGAATGCAAAATTCATAAGAACCTGCCAAATTTAAAAAATTAATAAAAAATATGCAGAATTTTATTTCCTCAAAGCACATGTTTAAATCAAACAAAAGCTAAAGAAATAAATGAACATTACTTTTTAAAAACGAGGAAACTGCCATGTAAAAATACATGCAAAAATCGTGAATTTTAGAAACAATATTTTTCAAAACAGCTCAAAATAGTTTTTAAGCTGCTTGTTTTAAGGGACTACTCATGCTCAATAGAATACAAAACAATCATAAATATATCAAAACTTATCCCTAATTAACTAAAAAAATTGTCATTTAAAAATACAAAAACTCAAAGAATTTGTTTTTCGAAATTTTGCATGTATTCTCACTGTTTTAGAGGTTTTTGAATGAAATACTAAAAAAATCACAAATACCGCATTTTCTCGAAAATAATTTTTTTTTTATAATTCGCAATATGGACATCAAACGATTCGAAATTTTAAATGTATTTTAACACTTCTAGAGATCTTTGAAATTCCAAAATTTTCACAAAATACCGAAAATTTTCGAAAATACTATTTTTTATGATTTTCAATATGCTTATCAAACGATTCCAAACTTAGCATGTATTTTAACTGTTTTAGAGTTTTTTAAATGAAAAAGCAGGTAAAATTTCACTTCGTTTGATACCCATATTGCGAATTATAAAACATTTAGTATTTTCGAGTAAATACGATAGTTTGTGAAAATTGAAGTATGGGTATCGTTTGATACCCATATTTTTTCATATTTTTTTTTTATTAGGTCCTTTTTGGTGCTGAGACCTGGTTTGGACCGAGTCGGCTTTTGTAATTAAATTTTACTTAGATACCCATTCTACTTATATACATATTTCATTAAATAAAACAGTTAAAATACAAACAAAATTTCGAGACTTTAGAAAAAAATCTGGTTAATCGAACCTAGAAAAAAAATTATTATCGAGTTTAAGTTTGACCCGGAAACTATGCCAAAGTGATTTAAAAATTTTAAATCCAAGATGGCGGCTAAAATGACGGTGATGAATTATTGAAATAATGCATTTTGTTATTTAATAGGCTTATAAATATTAAAATTTGACTGACATGGGGTCGCTGAACTCGAATTTAATGTTAAATACGAGAAAATAAAAAAAACGCGCTTTTTTTCTTGATTTAATTATCAGAAGTTCCATACAAACTTTCGGAATTTCGGATAATCGAAACTTCGGATAGTCGATGTTTCGGACAATCGAGTCTGGACTGTATTTTGAGCATTTATAAATAACACCGACCAGCCGCTGCTTGATTTTTGAGTTGTATGCAACAGAAACAGCCTAATTCTCCATACAAACATTGATGAAAAATTGTCCAATCCAAAAACAGAATTGCATAAATTGAAATTTTACGTGGTTCTGCGGATTTGCTTGTGTTTGCTTCGTCAAGAACAACAACCGAATTTCTCCGAATCGCTGATTCATCACACCTCTCTCAATTCTCGAAATTGTGTCAATAGCCCCCTCTCAACCAATCAGTTATCCAAACACTGATTCAAAACCTAACGGTTCCGCGTGAACCTTTTGAACAGCAATTAATAAGCTTTGGAGCATTTTTTTTTTCGCCAACCCATCAATCACTCTTAAACGGTTCTAAATTCTACACCGCGACCAGAAGCATCCACATTTCGTTCGTTCTTTGCGGATTCTTTTGGACATGCCCTCGATGACTTGCGCACTCTACGCGATCATTTGCGCCCCAAGGTTGTTGACTTTCCTTTTTTTCGACTGCAGAAAAAACGCCAACGTCATTGGTCTAATTTGAATATATCGAATTTTGAGATAACTCTTTGCTGGTTCTCTTTTGAAGAGTAATTATGATCATTAGAGTGAGGTTTTGTTCAACGTCAAGATTCTAATTGCAACGGTTAGCTTCAGGGGGTTCTTCTTATCTTGAAATCGAACCTCTTTACTAAACTTTATTCTCTCTCTCAATTCCGCAGGACGACGGTGGGATCGAGTTCTTCAACACGATCGTGTTGCAGCCCCATCTGAAGTTGGTCACCGACCTGGGCCGTGGCTACCACGTGCGTTGCCGGTACAAGAGCCGTGAGGCCGCGATGAAGCCGGGCCACAAGTCCCGTGGCAAAGCGGACGACAGTCGACCCCTGGCCCTGACCAGTGCCGAGGGTGGAACCGGAGATCGGCGCGACTATGGCCGCTCGCTGGACAAGGACACCCAGCTGGACGAGGTGGCAGAGAACGAAAACGACGTCAAGCCGATGCCCGGCTGTCACATGAAGATCTTCACCGGCGAAAAGCTGGCCGAAAACGTCAAGATCGGTGACCCGCTAACGCTCGTGATCAACATCGACAAACAGGCGCTGTACGGACTGCACGTGACGGATTGTCTGGTGCGGGATGGGCTCGGTTGGGGTGAGCAGAAGCTGATCAACGACGAGGGTTGCCCGCTGGACAGCGAGATTTTGGGCCCGTTCGAGTACACCGAGGATCGGGCGAAGGCCACGGTGACCTTCCCGGCGCACAAGTTCCCGTACACCACGTCGGTGTACTATCAGTGTAATGTGCGGCTGTGCGCGCTCGATGATCCCGACTGCCACAAGGTAGGTTACTTTTGGTTTTGATCAGAGGGATTTGTTTCAACCTTCCATTTTCAGACCCCAACCTGCGTTGGCCGCAACAAACCGCGGGAGAAGCGACAGGCTGCCTCGACGACGTCCGCCTCAACGACGGACGACGAAGGTCTCCCCGCGACGATCGAGGTCTTCTCCGGGCTGTACGTCAACGAGAACGCCGAGGTGATCAACGACGACGGCGACTCGGTGTTCAAGGAGAAGGTGAGTGCTTGGAGCAAATTTGCAAATGCTCAAAATTGAGTAATATTTACTCTTTTCAGACTCCGGACGATGCCATCTGCGTGTCCCAGCGGAGCTTCGCCGTTGCCATAGCGATCGCCGGCCTCTGCCTGATGCTGGCCGTGGTCCTTGCCGTGATGTGCATCGTCGCGCGACGCTCCGGCAAGACCGTGTCCAACTCGGGCAGCTCGATCTACAGCGGGCCGTACACGAACACTGCCTTCTCGCACAGCAGCTAAAACGGCTGAATCGGGAATTTTTAATGAGAGTGTGAGCGAGTGAGCCGTGAGCGTTAGTGTGAGCGTGAGTGTCGTCGAGTGACTTCTGTGATTCTTCCCTTGAAAGAAAGATAAAAAAAATGGTGGAAAGAGAGATAAAACTATTACTAACACCGCGAACACTAACTAATTTTAGTAACAAAAGGGTCTTTTAGAGGAATCGAACCGCGAAATTTCATAGGGTAATCGTGCCAACTAGTGAATATAGGTACTTTTTTAAACTAGAGCCTCACTTTATTGGTAGAAAACTGCAAGACATCTACGAGAGTATTATATAACCCAAGTTTGGAGTGAAACTTTAACCAGTTCTTCAAAATCAAACATTAGAGCTACTTTGAAAACCGCTTCACTTCTAGAATATCACCAGGACAATGACTTATTTAAAGTTTCCCCGCCCTCTCCCAACCTCTCAGTCATAAATTGTCCGCTGATATCGCAGAGGATGGATCCTCTAGCCCAGGATCAACGCGTTCGCTCGCGGCATGATTTGGAGAAATCTAACCCCTTAGATTGTATTTCTTCTCCTCATGTCCCCCTCCGAGCAACCTGTACCGACCTCTGTCCTAACCTTTAAGTTAAACACTATCCCTTAAACTGTTGGTTCCTTTGTGCGCCATGCTCTAATCCAATTGTTACTTTTTGCACACAAGCACACGCTGTCCAAACTAAGTCAGGTGTCGGGTAACTTCTACTATATGCCAACAACATGGTTTTCTATTCAGGTCTGTCCGAACTACGCGTTTCGTCTAAATAATGTTAAGCAAAAGTCTTTAAACTAAAAAGAAGAAGAAAAAAAGAAGAGAGTGTATTTTAAAAAATATATATGTAAGAGCGACGAAGAGAGAGCAGAACTCGCAGGATTTAGATCTGTACGTGTTAGGAAACTGGGATATGATAAAACATTTTAAAAAAGGCTCAAAGTAACAAAACGCGCACTGCTTAATGGTTTAAAGTATAAGAAAATGTTTTCTTGTATCGCAGTTTAGCGAAAAACTAAGTGAATGTGCATGGGATACAAATAAGTTATATTCTAGAAAGATACGAGTCTTTACAACGACAATGCGAAATGCAAACGAAACTGAAAACGCAAACCCCCTAACAGCGGCACTGTATTTGAAACATTGGAGTATCTGTGTAAACGAGGGAGAACTGAACGAATTTAAATAAAATTTGGAAAATGTAAGCGAGTGCTTTATTTGACAAAATATCACATTTCAACAGAGTTCTCACCAACCTAATTGCGATATACTGCAAGACTAAACGTCCCGTAAGCGAGGATCTGAATGTTGAGATATAAAAAACTTGTAATAAAATTTGGAAAGCCCATTTTTAAGAACCATTTTTTGTCATTCTTGTCCGAAATAAACTAGCATTTTTTTATTTATCAAAAAAAAAAACTATAAAAACAGTGCAAAAAGAAATATGAATCACCCTATCCTCACCAAGGACGCAAACCTTATTTTGAAAGTTGGAACGCTCGCCATCAGATGGCAGCATTGGTTTTGTTATGTCAAGGTGTCCCCCGTTTCAAGGCAGGGATGCCAAAAATGAGCATGCAGATTTTAAGGTAGTTGAAAAAAGACAATATTGTGGTAAAATATCAGATCGCGAAAAATAATACACTGAACGCCCGACCATGGTAATTTTATGAACATTTGCTAAAAATGCTGCTTATTAATTTAACTGTGGCTTTTTGGTGGAAGTAAACGCAAATATGGTAAAATGTACCATGCTTCCACAAAATTCCATGGTAGCAATTACGAAATCATTATCATTCTCTCCATGTTGGAGGGTTAAAATTACCATACCGCTCTCGACATAGTAAAACTGACTGCGTTAATCAGTGAATCCAAGCACGGAATGTTTTCAGCAAAAATACGTCGGTGCGTGTTCTCAATTTAACCGTACAATATGGTAGCAATTACCATGGTTGGGTTTTCAGTGTACAGAGCACTCAGAAAAAAGAACTGGCAAAATCCATAAGAACGTCTTATGACCTTTCGACATCAGGATTTTATTCGGATTTCATAAGATTTTCTTATGGCTGGGAGGGGAAATTTGACAAAGCCGTCACTTAAGATATCCATTGAGTTATCTTATGACATTCATAGATGGAATTGTGTACAGAATATATGGCAATGCTCATGGAGATCATATTAACCAGCATCGTTTTTCATAACCATTTTTCTTATTTTTTGTTGAATGAAAACAAAAATTTAGTTCAATTTTAAACGTATATATTTTTAAACTATCGTATTATACCCAAAACTTCATTTCCTTTTTTGCTTCGAGAAGATGTTTTCTCCGACCTTCGACCAGTCGCTGCACGGAACTGTCCTCATCGATGCTATTCTCCGGATCCTTCTGGAGGATGCTGAGGAGGGCCGCCGTCGGAACCAACGGTCGTTAATGTTACCTGAAAATACCCAAATAAAATATTTAACTTCGAACCAAAACCCACGAAACACCCGCCACAGAACTTACCTGAGCCTTGGAGGTCGCGGTAAACAAGAAGATTGATTCATCCGATCAGAAACTCAGAGCGGCGCAACAGCTTTGTGTAGTTGTTACCGGAACCGGTCTGCAAGATCCGTCCTTTCGCCATCTTGAAATGTCAAAAAATTCACACTAGCATCTTACGCGAAAACCATTGACAAATTACAGATGAATTCCATAAGAATTTCTTATGAAGTCCATAGTCTATCAACAGTGGACCAAATTCATAAGTAAAGTTTAGTTATAACCATATGAATTTATAGTGACGGTCATAAGATTGTCTATGAAAATCGCGAGAGGCTAGTGGATACTCAAATCAGGCAGTACATAAGATGTGGACTTATGAAAATCTTACATTCTTTTTCCTCAGTGAGCGGATTCGTCAATTCGAATTATTGTACGATCAGTTCCTTGCTGGACTCGGTCGTTGGAAACGACCGTCGGCTCAACGACCGACGAAATAGGCGGTCGCATGATGACGGCATCGAGTCTGAATTCAGGGTGATCATGTGGTTAAAAATGAAACGCTCTCGACATAGTAAAACTGACTGCGTTAATCAGTGAATCCAAGCACGGAATGTTTTCAGCAAAAATACGTCGGTGCGTGTTCTCAATTTAACCGTACAATATGGTAGCAATTACCATGGTTGGGTTTTCAGTGTACAGAGCGGATTCTTCAATTCGAATTATTGTACGATCAGTTCCTTGCTGGACTCGGTCGTTGGAAACGACCGTCGGCTCAACGACCGACGAAATAGGCGGTCGCATGATGACGGCATCGAGTCTGAATTCAGGGTGATCATGTGGTTAAAAATGCAACATTTTTCAAGAAAAATAATATTTTTTCGACTGAATAAAAAATTTGCGAGCATGTTCAAACAATTATTTCTGATGTCGGAGAAGTGATTTAAAATCGAACTTTCAATCCATAATTTTTCTACAAGTTGAACTTTGTCACTCCAAATGGGAAACCCTAAGTCTATCGACGACCGTTTCCAATGACCTTGAGATAATGCCAGAAAATCCAGCTACCAACTAAATCCACAATAAAACCTCTGCTGAACAATTCTCTATAAAAAACGGAAATGGATTTAAATTATATTTTTTTTATTTTTCTCAAACTTTGTTAGAACCTATGACCAAAGAAGCTATTTTGTGTCATACATACAAGTCTCAATACAATTTTGGCAGCTGTCCATACAAAAATGGTACGTTGATATTCGAAAATCTGAATTTTTTGAATGATTTTTCTGATCAATTTGGTATCTTCGTCAAAGTTGTAGATATAGTCCAGACTCGATTATCCGAAAAGCGGTGTATGCACATCGGAAGGAACCGGTCAAGAAAAAATCCAAATGGGCAGCAGCGGCAGCGAAAGCAAGCCAGAGAGGGTGAAGAAAAACCCCAAGAAAACGCTCCCTCTCCTTTGTTCTGATGTTGACCCCTTTCCTTCCGATCTCCATACTAGCCTAAAGCCTCGGAAAAAAATCACTTTGAATAATCGAAACTTCGGATTTCGGAAATTTTTTTCGTTGTCTCATTTTTGAACGTCGATGGCCCTTTAACTATTTTACAGTGTGTATCTCGGGGACGAAATAATGAAAAAATGTATTTCGTTTTAATAATAAACTTTCCAATTCGACAGAACTCGAATCGCTTGAAAAAGAAAATAAAAAAAGAGTTTTTTTTTCTGGCAGAACCCAGCCACAGAGTAATCCAGAGGACGCAGTCCGAACAAATGTCATTGAATTTTGTGGCTGCGTTACGGTTGTTGTTGTTGGATTTTCCTAAAGGTAGCAGGCGTTATATTTTTTTGCAGGCGTTATGTTTTTGAACGGATATTTGAATTGAATCTAGTAGCCAATAATTAAAAATAATTTCCTGTCAAACTGACTTTCGTTTCGTTTAGCAAAAAAAAACTTTGACGGACCGATCATGAAAAAAATGGGAAGGTGTCCTGTTTTGGTGAAGGAGACCTCGAACTGACCTCGTCTCGGGGCCGTCGGAAAGTCGGCTTTGAAGAAGTGTCCTGTTTTGCTGAGGGAGGAAATTCACCAGGCTCGGTTTGCGAAGAAATGTTTATGTTTTTTTTTTGTATGTTTGAATATATTATGGCAAATAAAATTGTTAATGGCTTAAAATTTATTTTATATAATTGGAATTGGTTCTTTTTTCAAATGAAAACCAAACGGAGGAAGTATTAAATACGCGGGACATGTTTTTTGGGAGCTGCGGGGTTTTAGATAGCAAGAAAACTGTATAAATCATTAAAAGTTGGCCACATAAACTCCCCCTCCCCCTCCAAGGCCGGTAACACAAGCGCAATGTATCACAAATCAATAGAATTCGGAACTTCGAGCGATGGAATTTTTGAGAGTGGATTAAAAGATTGGCTGCGAATCGATAACTAAATTCACAACTCTGGTCATTAAAAGTAAGCCAACACCTACTCGGAATTTACCTCTCGGTAGCATTTCAATCAAGCAATTAATCAGCCACTAGCGACGTACGCAAACCTGTGCAAGCCAACTTTCCCATCTGCATGCATTCAGCGGTGTTTTTTCCAAGACGTTAAGACACCCTGCGTCTCGGGAAACGCCTTATCCAATATTATCCGGAAAAACAGATAACAATTCGAAAGCATCCTAAAAATTATGAATTTTCAACTGATTGAGTAGGATTGAGTAATGTTTTGAATGTCTGACAAGGAAAACTGTCATTGAAAAACGTAACGCCTCTGAAAATCCAGTGAACTAAGATAGCAAAGAAATAGCTTCTCATGCTAAGTTTTTCCTGAAGGGGGAATGTACCACGATGTACCACGTAACGCAACCATAAATTAAATGCCAGTGCTCCCTCTGGATTACTCTGTGACCCAGCTTTGCTAGAATATTTCGTGACTGGAAATTAGTTCAATTAGATAAGGCGGCAGCACCACGGAAAAATCAACAGGAGACATCATCATCAAGCGGTAACAAATCCCGGACATTACAAAAAAACGCTCACCATTAATAATCGTATACTTACCATTCCCGTTAAATACACAGTTCCCAGAACATTTGTAAAGTTTATTTTTTAGCTCCTCCCTTTTAAATGGTGTCGTTAAGTGTCGGTAAAGCAGTTCACCATTTAAAATCATATTTTATTAATTTGTGGTACGGTTTGGGGTAGGGTATGACGTAGAGAGCCTGGAGCTTATTAGAGAACGGACATCTCAAACCAAAAGTACCAATCGAAGCACGAGAACTGTCAAACGGAGATACCAATCGAGCAAAATCCTTTGTCTTATGCTCGATTGGTACCTCCGTTTGACAGTTCTCGTGCTTCGATTGGTACTTTTGGTTTGAGATGTCCGTTCTCTAATAAGCTCCAGGCTCTCTAGGTATGACGTCGTCGGTATGACTATGATCCACGAAAAAAATCCCTTGTAAAAATGTATTGTAACATAACCTAACGACCTATTTAATAAATTGTAGGATTGTTTGGGGAATGGAAAATGTACGGTTGCACCATATTTGGTGTATTATCAAGATCATTTAGGAAAAATCATTCACCAAATGGTGACTGTATGGTTGTTGACTATGCGGGTAGAGCTTTAGAACCTTGTTTAGTACCCTGTTGATTTTTCTGTATTTTATACTTTCAATCTCGATTGCAGATCTTTTACCCATCTCCAAGACAGAACTTTTCGCTTAAACCGATTTCTCTGGCAGCTCTGCCAACTTTTACCTCCGTGACTTTGACATCTCTTTTCCTCGCATGTTTTTGTTGACGCACGAAACGTCAAACGCGAGCATACACGTTCTTTTCACTCGCGGCCGTCACCTCGTGGTAGTGCTGCCCAGGCCGTTGCTCGACGGTTTTTCTCGTTTTTCCGGTGGACCATCGTTCCGGAACCGCCGCCAAGATGAGTTTGTACAACTTTAAGAAGATTATGGTGGTGCCGCCGGCAAAGGTGAGTTGGAAATGTTGTAATTTTGGGTGCGGGAGGGGGATTTGTTTTGATTCGAGGGGGAGTGAACCTAACCTAAATGTTCCGATTTTTTTTTTGTTTAGGCCTTCATCGATATTATGCTGTCGAAGACCCAGCGGAAAACGCCGACTGTGGTTCACAAGCACTACAAGATCAGCCGGATTCGGGGCTTTTACATGCGCAAGGTCAAGTTCACCCAGCAGAATTTCCACGACCGCCTGTCGCAGATCATCCAGGACTTTCCGAAGCTGGACGATGTGCACCCGTTCTACGCGGATTTGATGAACGTGCTGTACGATAAGGACCATTACAAGCTGGCGCTCGGGCAGCTGAACACGGCGAGGCATTTGATTGATACGTGAGTGTTTTGAGGTGTTTTTTGGGTTTGTTATTGTTTTTAATGTTTTGTTTTTGTTTTAGGGTGGCAAAGGATTACGTTCGGCTGTTGAAGTTTGGTGACTCGCTGTATCGGTGCAAGCAGCTGAAGAAGGCCGCGCTGGGTCGGATGGCCACGATCATGAAGCGTCAGGCGTCGAATTTGACCTACCTGGAGCAGGTCCGGCAGCATTTGTCTCGTTTGCCGTCGATCGATCCGTACACTCGGACCATCATCATCTGCGGCTTCCCGAACGTGGGCAAGTCTAGCTTTATCAACAAGGTCACACGCGCGGACGTTGAGGTGCAACCGTACGCGTTCACGACGAAGAGTTTGTACGTTGGCCACATGGACTACAAATATCTGCGGTGGCAGGTGATTGACACGCCCGGCATTTTGGATCATCCGTTGGAGGAGAGGAACGTGATTGAAATGCAGGCCATTACGGCGATGGCTCACTTGCGGGCGTGCATTCTGTACTTTATGGACATTTCCGAGCAGTGCGGCCACTCGATCGAGGAACAGGCCAAGCTTTTTGACAGCATCAAGCCGCTGTTTGCCAACAAGCCGCTGGCGTTGGTGCTGAACAAAACGGACATTCTCACGCTGGATGAGCTGGAAGCGGACAAGCGAAAGATCATCGACGATCTGGTCGACGATCCGGAGGAGATCCCGATCATGCAAATGTCCACGGTCACCGAGAAGGGTGTGATTGAGGTCAAAACAGAAGCTTGCGAGCGTTTGCTCGGTTATCGCGTTGATCAGAAGCTGAAGGCCAAAAAGATCGAGGGCGTGCTGAACAGGCTACACGTTGCTATGCCGGAGAAGCGTGACGAAAAAGACAGACCGGCGTGCATTCCGGAAGCGGTGTTGGCCGCACGCGCTGCCAACGCGGACAAACTCGCCCGTCGCCAGCGCAAGCTCGAGAAGGAAATCGAACAGGAAATGGGCGACGAATACACGCTGGATCTGCAGAAGAACTACGTCGACATCGCCGAAGAGGAACGCCACGACGTCATTCCGGAGTTCCTCAACGGAGTCAACATCGCCGACTACATCGACGCGGACATCTTCGAAAAGCTGGAAGAACTCGAGCGCGAGGAAGGTCTCCGGCTCGAGTCCGGCTTCTACGATCCGCCGCCGCTCAACCTGGACGAAACTCTGCTCGAGATTCGCGAAATGGCCAAACAGATCCGCCTCAAGCGCTTCCTGCTCAAGGACTCCAAAAAGATGACCGTCAAGAGTGGCCGCCCGGTCATGCCCCGCCACAAGCAGGCCGTCGTGCGCGACCGCAAGGTCGACAACCTGCGCAAAACGATGGAAAACCTCGGCGTCGACATGTCCGGCACCGAGCAGGCCAACTTCACCAAGAACCAGGTCGACATCCGGCGAAGCCTCGTCCCGGCCGTCGGAGGACCAAAAACCCCGAAGAAGGACCGCGAATCGCTGGCCATCTGCAAAGCCACCGGCAAACCCCTCAAGCGGAAGACCCCCGGCATCGAGCTCGGCATCAAGGACGTCATGGTAAGTCCCTCCCCCCTTCAAAATAGTTCCAAATCCGCAACTAACAATTTTGTTCAACTTCCAGCTCAAATCGAAGGCCCGCGTCATGGCGAAGCACGACATCGCGAAGAAGGTCACGAAGATGGCGCGCAAGGGCGAGGCCGACCGGCACATACCGGACCTCAAGCCGAAGCATCTGTTTGCGGGCAAGCGTGGCACGGGCAAGACCGACCGGCGTTAAGGCGTCTTCTAGCGTTAATTTTAAGGAAGTATTTGGCGGATGGAGCAACACAGTTTTTTTTATTTGCCTCAAAAATGTTAGCAAAAGAGATAACATTAAAACATTTATATTCGCTAACCCCAAAAAAAAATTGCGTTATTCCTTCTAAAAGCTTCGAAATCAATTTAATTTTTGGTCAAAACAAACCAACAAATTTCAATCAGCCACAACCAGCAGAAACTACTGAACTAGATTCGCGAGCGCAAAACGAAAATTGATCGTTTGAATTCTGGCGGGATCAAACGGTGGGGTCAAAATACGTCGTAGCCAGTTCGAAACGTGACTCGGGGTTGGCCTTGAAACTGCGCGAAAGATTGTTAGGAAAAACAGTGAGTTGTGACATAACTGATAGTGAATCAAACGCGTTCTGGCGAGCTGAATGAGCGATAAGCATCCGCACACGGTCGAGATCTAATGATGGTGAGATCGACGAGTGATGGAAATCTCGAAGCTGCGATGGATTCAAGTTCAATGTCAGCCTAGAAAGGGGCGCAATTGGATGATAGTTCTTTTAGCTTGTGCAATTTAAAGAGAAAGTTGTGAAATGTTTTAGGCGCCATGCACAAATGACGTAGCATTTTGTATATGAACACAACACATTTCAAACAGTGCCATAGGCTTTAAGTGAGACATAGTGCTATTTGAAATGTTAGGAAACTTGTGTCTGGAGTATGGATTTTCTGATCAATTGTTTAAGGGCTCGTGCATAAACCACATGGCCTTTTTAGAAGGTAGCAAGGGGGGAGGTCGGGCGAAAATCACGCTCCATACAAAAAGTTGAAATTTTGTATGGAGAAAAAGCCTCGCAGGGGGGAGGCCGTTGTAAATTCAACATTGCCACGTGCAGGGATGGAACAATCGCAAAAAAAAACATTTTCGCTTGCGAGCTTTCTTCACTCGTGAAAGAGAGAGAAGGCAAATCACGCAAAAGAAAAACGCTCCCGAACTTCTCCAAGAAAATCTTTCTGATGATGATTTTATGTGAATTTCCTTGTCAGCACCACTTGAAATTATTTATTTCGCTTTGTTTACATACATTGTCCATCTACAAAACGTGACGGGTCATTTGTGACGTCACTCTAGTGACGTGTGACACTTGCATGTGTAGTAGTGAAAAAGATGTTACGCCGAATAGAGTTATCTACGTGCGCATGTATTGCGTGTACGTATACGAAAAAGATTGAGGTTAAATTTTGTACCCGCCAGCAAAACAAATGGGGTGCTAGTGTGCGTGAGCTCGGGCTTAGATAACTCTATAATCAAGATGATGATTTTTTTTAGCTTCCTTTTTCAGATCTTTCGTGCGCTAGAGAAGAGAGCTATGTTCGCTTCGAATTTTTTCTCTTGATGAACGTTCAACGATTTTCTTTTGACAGACAGTCTGTGCTTAAAATATAATTTAAATGGCAAAAAAGTAAAAACTGTAAAACAAAAATTACAAGTCAATTCTAAACATCAATGATTTTCAATCAATAGTTTTCAAAAAATGTTACAAGTGAGGGAAAAAAATGGCAAAAAAATACCTAGATACTTTTTTTTGGTAAACACAAACATGCTTTAAATTAATCTCATTGCATAGGAACGCATTTTAAATTGATTTCAGTTTATTGTTATTGATATTTTGATGTTTAAAAAAATCTTGCCCCTGATTTTTGGAACCAATTTTAAAGAAATTTACAAAAACTTTGATATATATTTACAACATCTTAAAGTGAAAACAAATATTCATTAAAATTTATTTGACGTGAACAATCTTTCAATTTGAAATTCGTTATGGCCTTTCTACAATCACTTAGCAGCAAGGGTCCAAAACGTTTCATTCACTCGCGACCACGAATTGAAATCGACATTTTTTTTTAAATTCAACCATCTGAAAACATTTTGAAAACATATTTAGCATATCCGGGATCGATCAAATATATATATTTTTTTTAAATTTCAATGTACAGCACCGCAAAAATGTGTTTTTCGACAAAAAAAAAACGAATATCTTCATCGCTAGGATATTTTGAAAACTAATGATTGCAAAACAACTGGGCAGGTGTAAATTGCATTTTAAAACACTTTTTTCATTCAAATGTTAATACAGTCCCGACTCGATTATTCGAAGCCTCGATTATTCGAAGTTTCGATCTTATTTATTTTTTTGTTTTCTTACTTTTAACTTCAAACTCGAGTTTGAGAATCCATTTTAGTCTGGAAATCCTCCATTCAAATTAAAAAAAAAATAATTATTTCATCACCATTATTTTGGTCGCCATCTTGGATTTAAAAATTCTAAATCACTTTAGAGTAGTTTAGGAGCCATACTAAAGCTCAGCAAACAAAAATAAGCCAACGAAAAGTATTTTTTTCGTGATTCTATTATCTGAAGTGACATTATGCCAAGGACTTCGGATAATCGAGTCAGGACTGTACCATGGCATGTAATTCCTCCACTTTGGCCAGAGTCGAGGGCCTTTCGTCTGGGATATTCAAGAACAATCAAAATCTAATCTTATCTATTCGTTTCGTTAGGAGACGGTGATTTTAGCGGATTACAGACTGGATTTCGCCATTTGGAGCGATGATTGTCTAAGCCCAAGTTGCCCAGGAATCGATAATTGGGAATAGAACCAATTCCACCTGAACCAGATTCTCACCACCATGACAGCCGTCCATTGCCGGCCGCTCCGCCGCGCGCCGGTGCCAGGAAAGAGATTTGAAAACGGATTGTGTTGATGCTCCACTTTTTCAAGGGGACAAGGGAAAATCTCCACGGTGTCCGCAAGTAAGTTTCGCTTTGAGTTGAACGGTTTTTGGGAAGGGATTTGGCTCAATGCTTTCCTATGACCAAAGAAGCTATTTTGTGTCATTGGTTCACCCATACAAGTCTACATACAATTTTGGCAGCTGTCCATGCGAAAATGGTACCTAAACATACGAAAATCTGTAACGGGACCATCCATAAACCACGTGGACACTTTAGGGGGGGGGGGGTTATGGCGATTGTCCACGACCCATACAAATAAGATTTTTTTGTATGGACAATTGTCCACGAAGAAGAGGGCGGGGGGGCGGTAACAGATTCCCAAAAAAGTGTCCACGTGGTTTATGGATGGTCCCAACTTATGAATAAATTTTCCTATCAATTTGATGTCTTCCGCAAAGTTGTAGGTATTGTTGAGAAATATCCATAGAAATAGATAAACGGAAAACATTTTGATTTTCTAATTAACTTTTTTTCACAAAATCTCAATTTTCCAAAATACATATGGGTCATTCCTTCCCAAGTGACCACGCGTCCAACATCGACCTTCACCAAATCTGCTCATATTTGGTATGGGGGTTGTTTTTGCCCCAAAAACAAAGAATCCAAAGTTTGGTGACATTTGGTCCACCCCCGCGCCCGTGGCACCCCCCTCTTTTTCTGAGATTTTTGAAAAACCTCATTTTTAAAATGCATTTTGCTAAGAGAAAAGTTTACAAAAAGTGAACCTTTGGGTATGCATATTTGAAGATTTTTTGATGTAGAATCGAATGGCGTGCTCAACATTTACGTACATTGTTGCCAGATATAGAAATTTTGCGTTTTAAGTTTTCAAATGCATTTTTAACCCTTTGGACGAGCACTTACGTGAAAACTGACAATTGCATTCGATTGCTGAGAGTTTTTTACATTGAATTCAATCAAAACCCCACGGTAAAATGAATATTTCTTGAGATATCACATTTTTAAGTTGGAAAGCTCTGTATTGCACAGCAAATGTTTTACTTAACCATCAATTTTCAACAATACCATTGCGTGAGAGCATAGTAGGCCTTGAAATTTGAATATTCTTTTTTTTCAATTTCTTAACGGAAGCAAGTGAATGTCCCAAAATTGAATTTATGTATGTATGTACTTGTGTATGTATGTAATGTATGTATGTGTTGTATGTATGCATTTGAACCTCCGTCTTGGCAGGACTTTGCGTGGTTCATGGATATTAAAAAATGACAAAATGTTTAATTTCGAGCGCATCAACCGGAATTTTCTAGTTTTATGGCCCCAGAAGCTAGCCTGAAAATATGAGCTTATTTGGTTAGGGTTGGTGGGTCCAATTTTTACCTGAAGGATTTTTTGAGTTTTTTTTTTGCAAAATTTAAAAACATGCTCAAAAAATTAACCTATATCTTTTCGGGATCAATTCCTAGCGCTTTGCGATGTTGTACAAATTTGATCCCCGGATTAAAATCTTTGAGAATTTTGATAATAAGAAAATTTGATAGCGTTTTGGGAAACTTTGTCGAAGAAGATGTTAAAAGTGAAAATTTCCCATAGTAAATTAATTAAAGTTCCATTCTAACTTCAGGTCAAAACTGGACCCACTAAACATTAACCATATGAGCTCATATTATCAGGCTAGCTTCTGGGGCCATAAAACTAGAAAATTCCGGTTGATGCGCTCGAAATTAAACATTTTGTCATTTTCTTATATCCGTGAACCACGCAAAGTCCTGCCAAGCCGGGGGTTCAAATGCATACATACAACATACATACACAAATAAATACATACATACACAAGTACATACATACATAAATTCAATTTTGGGACATTCACTTGCTTCCGTTAAGAAATTGAAAAAAAGAATATTCAAATTTCAAGGCCTACTATGCTCTCACGCAATGTACTGTTGAAAATTGATGGTTAAGTAAAACATTTGCTGTGCAATGCAGAGCTTTCCAACTTAAAAATGTGATATCTCAAGAAATATTCATTTTACCCTGGGGTTTTGATTGAATTCAATGTAAAAAACTCTCAGCAATCGAATGCAATTGTCAGTTTTCACGTAAGTGCTCGTCCAAAGGGTTAAAAATGCATTTTAAAACTTAAAGCGCAAAATTTCTATATCTGGCAACACTGTACGTAAATGTTGAGCACGCCATTCGATTCTACATCAAAAAATCTTCAAACATGCATACCCAAAAGTTCACTTTTTGTAAACTTTTCTCTTAGCAAAATGCATTTTAAAAATGAGGTTTTTCAAAAATCTCAGAAAAAGAGGGGGGTGCCACGGGCGCGGGGGTGGACCAAATGTCACCAAACTTTGGATTCTTTGTTTTTTGGGCAAAAACAACCCCCATACCAAATATGAGCAGATTTGGTGAAGGTCGATGTTGGACGCGTGGTCACTTGGGAAGGAATGACCCATATTATTTTTATTTTCGAGATTTTTATTTTCGAGATTTTTTATGTGTTTTAGGGGACTAAAGCCCGCAACGTTTGAGCCATACTGAAGTATGGTCAAAAAATCTGTCGCTGAGTTATGAATTTTAGAAGAAATAGTGATTTTGGGAATAAATCTATATTTTATAAATAATTTTGTTGACCAATTTTTTATGTAAAATTGAAATTGCAATCAAAAAGATAGCCACCAAATGTTTGATTTCAGCGAAATATTAGCATTTTTTAGTTTTTTTTTTAAAATAGTGACCATAAGTGACCATTTCTGAAAATATTTGCTTTCGAAAAGTTCAGAAAGTTTGCTATAAAATTGTCTAAAACATTGAAGATTTTACTTCTAGTTGCTGAGAAAAATAAAAAGGAAAAAAAGAAGTTTTGTTAAGTATTTGTAAATTCTGCTCGGTTTGTTCTAGAGGTCGTATCGAGGTGCTCCGATTTGGATGAAACTTTCAGCGTTTGTTTGTCTATACATGAGATGAACTCATGCCAAATATGAGCCCTCTACGACAAAGGGAAGTGGGGTAAAACGGGCTTCGAAGTTTGAGGTCCAAAATACCTAAAAAATCTTAAAATTTCTCGCATTTCCGTAAAACTTCATCAATTCAAACTTTCGTAGATGCATTTGAAAGGTCTTTCGAAGCACTTCAAAATGGGCCATAGACATCTAGGATCGGTTTGACTTTTTCTCATAGCTTTTGCAAATTACTGTTAAAAATTGATTTTTTTAAAACCTCAATATCTTTTTGCAACAGCCTCCAACATCCATACTCCTATAGGTCAAAAGATAGGTAATTTCATGGACCTTATTAACTTTTTGGCCAATCGCATTTTTTCTCATTCTTTTTCGATTTTTCTACAACAAACATTTTACAACGTTAGTTTTTGCCCTGTAGGCCTCCATAGCAGCACTTTTTGGTCTCAATTTTGTCATATTTGGAATCCTCGGAAAATTTCACGTTAGTTAGAAGTATTGGAGTTGTAAATTTGATTGGAAAAATTGCCATTTAGAATGAATTAATATATTTTTCAACAATGTGTTGCATTAGGGGTAAAACAGGTTTTCACCTACTTGATACAGCATTTGACGCATTGATCGCAGGGTAAATAAAATCAATTTCTTTTTTTTCAAAAATGTTTTATTTAATTATTTTTTGAATCAAATTTACCACTCCAATACTTCTTACTAACGTGAAATTTTTCGAGGATTCCGAATATGATAAAATTGAGACCAAAAAGTGCTGCTATGGAGGCCTACAATCTAATCTAATCTAATCAGACCCTAGCGCAGCCAATCTTTCGAAGGGATCCTGGAGAGTGCCTTAGGTTAGATGACGCCTAGCACTCTTCTTGTCATTTATTAACATTTGTAGTGCACCATTGCATTGAAATGCATTGAGACAACACAAGCGTTAAAGCGGCCAGGCCTACTGCGTAAAGCCGTATCGCAGAGATGACTCGTAATTGGGTTGAGTTTGAGCACTGAGTGTTCGAACAACAACACAATTCTGAGTCGACAGGGGAGGAAGAAGCGTGGGGACACACCACCATACGCTCCGAGATTTGGTTGTATTCGTTGGGAGCACCATGCTAAGAAGGTTTGGTACTCCGGGACCCTCTGGGATGGGACATTGTATTTCCACTAATGCCCAGGACACTATTTGCCGTGGTTATAGCGCCACAACTCGCTCTCTGTAACAGTATTCCTAATTCCAGTCCAAGCTCATCAAGTCGTCATGGCCTAGTGGTTAGCATTTTTGCTTACCAATCCAAAGGACGGGGGATCGAACCATGCCCCGAGCGACTTTGATTTTTCGTTCAATTTCAAATTTATGTGTTCTTAACTTTCTCGTTGGGAACAGATGGGCATCGAACCCAGAACCATTCGCTTACAAAGCGAACACCGTAACCAGTCAGCCACGGCCGCTCCTGCTATGGAGGCCTACAGGGCAAAAACAAACGTTGTAAACTAGGTTGTAAAATGTTTGTTGTAGAAAAATCGAAAAAGAATGAGAAAAAATGCGATTGGCCAAAAAGTTACTACCGCTAGGCTTATAGTCCATGAAATTACCTATCTTATAGGAGTATGGGTGTTGGAGGCTGTTGAGCAGTTCTCTAGGATTTCGGTCATTTGATTTTTTTTGTATTTTTTAATCCGACTGAAACTTTTTTGGTGCCTTCGGTATGTCCAAAGAAGCCATTTTGCATCATTAGTTTGTCTAATAATTTTCCATACAAATTTGGCTGTCCATACAAAAATGATGCATGAAAATTAAAAAATCTGTATCTTTTGAAGGAATTTTTTGATCGATTTGGTGTCTTAGGCAAAGTTGTAGGTATGAATACGGACTACACTGGAAAAAAATTTGGTGATTTTTTTAATTTAACTTTTTATCACTAAAACTTGATTTGCAAAAAAACACTATTTTTAATTTATTTTATTTTTTGATATGTTTTAGAGAACATAAAATGCCAACTTTTCAAAAATTTCCAGTTTGTGCAAAAAATCATTGACCGAGTTATGAATTTTTTAATCAATACTTATTTTTTCAAAAAATCGAAATATTGGTCGCAAAATTTTTTCAACTTCATTTTTCGATGTAAAATCAAATTTGCAATAAAAAGTACTGTAGTAAAATTTTGATAAAGTGCACCGTTTTCAAGTTAAATACATATTTAGGTGACTTTTTGAAAATAGTCGCAGTTATTTTTTTTTTTTAAATTTGTGCCCATGTTTGCACACCTTTGAAATTTTTTTTTTGAAAAGCTGAGAAAATTCTCGATATTTTGCTTTATTGAACTTTGTTGATGCGACCCATAGTTGCTGAGATATTGCTATGCAAAGGCTAAAAAACAGGAAAATTGATGTTTTCTAAGTCTCACCCAAACAACCCACCATTTTCTAATGTCGATATCTCAGCAACTATAGGTCCGATTTACAATGTTAAAACATGAAACATTCGTGAAATTCGAAATTCTTTTCGAAAAAAATATTTTTAAAAATTTAAAATCAAGACTAACATTTCAAATGGGCGTAATATTGAATGTTTGGCCCGTTTAAAATGTTAGTCTTGATTTTAAATTTTTGAAAATATTTTTTTCGAAAATATCGGATTTCACGAACGTTTCATGTTTTAACATTGTAAATCGGACCTATAGTTGCTGAGATATCGACATTAGAAAATGTTGGGTTGTTTGGGTGAGACTTAGAAAACATCAATTTTCCTGTTTTTTAGCCTTTGCATAGCAATATCTCAGCAACTATGGGTCGCATCAACAAAGTTCAATAAAGCAAAATATAGAGAATTTTCTCAGCTTTTCAAAAATATTTTTTTCAAAGGTGGGCAAACATGGGCACTAATTTTAAAAAATGAAAAACGGCGACTATTTTCAAAAAAGTTACCTAAAAATGACTATAATTTGAAAACGGTGCACTTTATCAAAAATTCACTAAAGTACTTTTTGATTGCAAATTCGATTTTACATCGAAAAATGAAGTTGAAAAATTTTTGCGACCGATATTTCGATTTTTTGAAAAAAATCAGTATTGATTCAAAAAATCATAACTCGGTCAAAGATTTTTGCCATTTTGGAAATTTCTGTAAAGTTGGCATTTTATGTCCTCTAAAACATATCAAAAATAAAAAAAATCAAGTTTTAGTGACAAAAAGTTAAATAAAAAATCACCAAAATTTTTTTTACCGTGTATCAATTTTGTTCAGTGTAGTCCATATCCATACCTACAACTTTGTCGAAGACACCAACTCGATCAAAAAATTCCTTCAAAAGATACAGATTTTTGAATTTTCACATATCATTTTTGTATGGACAGCTGCCAAATTTGTATAGAAAATTATATCACGGGATTGAAACTCGTCTGAAAAACCTGTATCATTTTCTCAATCAAAACAGTGGCGCCGCGTGGTGGTAGCTGCCCTGTTTATTACACTGTGAAATTATCCATGGCTAATCCAAGGAACCAAAAGGTGACAACAGAAATGTCCACACAAAAGGGGTGTTGCAAAAAACTTATTATTTAAAAAAAAAAATCCTAACAAATCAGCAACGAATTACAAGTTTGATAGTCGAACTACACTTGAAAGTTGGTTTTGTTGTTTGTTTTTGCAAAATATTTTTTTACAAAAGTGCCAAAATATTCGTAATTTTCTTTTGCCTCTTGGTCGCGCTTTGTGTTAGTATGTGTGTCGTTGAAATTTGAGGTCGTGCACGCAGAACACAGAACAGTGAGAACTAGCGAAAATGCCTCACTTTCTTCTGATACAAGTCGCCATATTGAAATTGCTTGAAGATTCATACCCGTGATTATATGGACAAACTAATGATGCAAATTGGCTTCTTTGGGCATACCGAAGGCACCAAAAAAGTTTCAGCCGGATTAAAAAATACAAAAAAAAATCGAATGATCGAAAACTCAGAGAATTGCTCAATTTCGATATCTCAGCATCTAATGGTCCGATTTTCAAAGTAAAAATATGAAACATTCGTGAAATTTTTCGATTTATTCGAAAACAATATTTTGATTTTTTGTTTTTCAAAAGGGCCAAACATTCATATTGAGTTCAAGTGTTGCTCAATGCTGGCCAAGAACTAATATTCAGCTGGATCCTGAAAAAGACGGAGAATGCTAATTAAATAGTTCCTCAGACACTAAAACCCTCATTCCAAAATTGTCAAGTTGTCAAATGATGTGTTATCGATCAAACTGAGCCATCAGGTGAAAATTTGACGAAAGAGGCCCTTTGGAAAATACAACATCGACACCTTCACTTAATTTACTTATATCTCAGGTTTCAGACATTTTGGTTCAGCAGATGTTTTTTTTTTGTGGTCAGAAAATGTAAAAAGTGAAGATTCTCCATTAAAACAAGACTCAAATCTCATACAAACTTAAATGCTACAGAGCTTTGATGAATCCTGAACCAAATTAGCTGAAAATGTCAGGGGAGCTTCTGTAGACATAGAACATTGATTTTATCAACAATGCAAAGGTCTAGATGACATTTTTACATTTTCAAGGAGCCCTGAACCACACTAGCTGGAAATACCGTACACCCAGAACTGGGCATCGGGATACGAGAGGATAAAGAGCACGATTCGGTAGTAAAATGGTACTGTGTGCGGACTGAGAGAATAAATCCTGAAATTACCGAGAGTACTTTACTCATGGGTTCATCTTCAAAAAAGTTCATCTATCAAAAAAAAAAAAAAACAAGTACTGGTACCGAGACTCGAACCCAAGACCTTAGGCATATTGAACCGTGCCTTTGTCGTATGGGCCACCGCGGTTCGGTGACAAAGTGGCGGTCATGTGTCCATATAAGCCACTCAATAGGATGAACTGTTCCAATGAACGAATGAACACGCGAGAGGACTATACTCTCGCAAAATAGCACTTTCCTCACGTTTCTTTTCGTGAGGACTATCCTCTCGTTCTTTAACTTTGAGTATACCAAACGCTCTATTATTAATTTTAACACTTTATCTAAATAAAATAAAATAAAATAAATAGTAATAATGAAAGTGCTAATAACTTATTACAGAAAATCGTCTAATTATAAGAAAACGAGATGCTCAAGATTCATCTTCTCTCTAAGCATTCCGCTATCAATGTGGTGAACTAGCGCCCTTTTAATTTATCGTGAATAATTAAATATTTTAGCAACATTGTGGAAATTGCGATGCTTTTTTCGCTCGTTTGAACACGATTGAAACAGTGGCATAAATTCCCACCGGAATTCAAAGTGAGATGGTGGAATCAAAGGGGGAGAAGTTCACGATTTCCATCAGGTGTGAAAAAGTGTCAAAAGCATTCCCGATGCGAGATAAGCGCGAGGTGGTCCTGTAACCATTAAAACATGCACCGATAATTCGATTGCAGTCGCGTGATAACACGTTTCGTTGATTCGATGCACTTGGGGGTTGGTGGTGCAACAGTTAAGTTTGACCTCCTGGGGATAAACGTGAAAATTGGGTGTTAAATTGTGGAAATTGAAGAGGTTGGCAAAATTGATTTAAGAATGTTTGAATTTAAGTTGCGATTTATGAATCGTTACAAGACATTTGGAAAAATAGTTTGCAATTACTTTTTTAAATTAAATCTACAACATTGTACGATTTAACGAACCGCACCCAATTAAAATTTGCCACGAGTACATGATGCAGTTGAAAAATAAAAATAAATACAGGGAGTGTGCTCGGCCAAGGGCTTTTAATTTCGCAACGACTGAGCTAATTCATTTTAATTAAATGCAAGCAAATAGCATCCGTTGAACAAATACGCGATAAGCAGATCAAAAGGGGGTTTGTCCCACTTTAACTCTTTAAGGGTTAATGATTTCCAAAGTAACTTTAAATTCAACAAAGTATTTAAAATGCATACGTTCATGAGAACTTTAAAAAACATTAAATACTTTAAAGCCAATAGAAATGGCAAATGCATCAGTAAACTATTCAGGTTAATCACCTGTCATGAACAAAAGCGACTCAAAAAAATGGCACATTTCACAGTCGAATAATCGTGGAAAAGTTTATGCTAACATGCCAATCCACTCGGGCCAAGTGATTTATGACCCACACGTGAGTTCGTATGAGCGAAACATCAAGACAAGAAAAAAACATAACAAGTTCATAAAAGCCCTTCCTCCCACCACCACCAAACCAATCGATTCGTCAGGGCAATTTCGAATTCGACTAAACAAAAAGGAAAGAAATTTATTGAATTTTGGTCCTATCAATGTCGTATAGCATCACTTTGTACATGTGTTTTCCCCGGAAAGAGGGGATTTATTCATTGCATGAGACTGAGCACTCCTTTCTTCGCGAAACTTTCCCCATTTCAATAAGGACTTATGTTTCGAATGTATGTTTGCAGCGAAAACAGTGATCATTGGTTTATCAGTTCGGTCAAACTTGGTAGCTAAAGTTGCGGAACAATGTTTGTAAAGAAAACGAGTTAAATGAATTTAAGTGGCGCTAACATAAACATTCACCAAAAATCTTCGACTGATTGATTTTCTTCGAGAAGTTCGGGAGCGATTTTCCTTTACATGTTTCACCTCCTCTCTCTTTCGTGGGTGAAGAAAGTTCGCAAGCGAAAAAAAAACTTGCAGTTCTGGAGTTTTTTTTTGAAAAAGGTCCAATAAACCAAATTTCCAGTTTTTTTGCTTTCTGGGTGTTTTTGAAACCGCCTTGAGTCAGGGGTATTGAAAAACACCTAAAAAACAAAAAGTGAAAAATTGATTTATTGGACCTTTTAAAAAAAACTCCAGAATTATTCCATCCCTGCCCATAGGATTAAAGTTTCCTTAGGGAGTCATTTTGAGCAACTTTTGTTCTACGAAAAACATTTCTTTTCTTTTTTATGTTTATCTTGTTTTATTTTTTTAATTTCATTTCTACCACCTCCTGTCATAACATTTTGCATTTCAAATTTTTCATGTTTTTACAGTCACTTTATTTTTTATTTTTTAGCTTGTTTTTTACATTATCTGCAATAGAATGACACCATTATCATTTAAATTGTTAAAAAAATGCGTAGAGGCATAGTCAAAAATTACTGCATACTTCTTTTTTTTTATTTTTTGATATGTTTTAGAGGACATCAATTGCCAACTTTTCAGAAATTAACAGGTTGTGCAAAAAAGCTTTCACCGAGTTATGAATTTTTGAATCAATTCATTTTTCATGTAAACTCAAATTTGCAATCAAAAAGTACTGTAGTGAAATTTTAATAAGAGACACCATTTTCAAGGTAAGACCATTTTTAAGTAACTTTTTTGAAAATAGTCGCAGTTTTTAACTTTTTTAAATTAGTGCACATGTTTGCACAAAAATTTGAAAAAATATTTTTGAAGAGCTGAGAAATTCTCTATATTTTGCTTTTTTGAACTTTCTTGATACGACACTAAGTTGCTGAGATATTGCCATGAAAAGGTTTAAAAACAGGAAAATTGATGTTTTACAAGTCTCACCCAACTTACGATTTACAATGTTAAAATATGAAACATTCGTGAAAATTTCAGATCTTTTCGAAAAAATATTTTCAGATATTTTGAATCAAGAAAAACATTTCAAAAGAGCTTAATATCAAATGTTTAGTCCTTTTGAAATGTTAGTTTGATTTAAAAATTTTGATTTTAATCTTTTTCGAAAAGATCGGAAATTTTCACGAATGTTTCATATTTTAACATTGTAAATCGGACCATTAGTTGGTGAGATATCGACATTAGAAAATGGTGAGTTGTTTGGGTGAAACATAGTAAACATAAATTTTCCAGTTTTTAAACTTTTGCATGGCAATATCTCAACAATTAAGGGTCGTATCAACAAAGTTCAAAAAGCAAAAGATAGAGAACTTTCTCAGCTTTTAAAACATATTTTATTTTCACACCTTCTTTAGTTTTACTGCATTTAAAAAAATTAAGAATAGCATTTTCAGCATTTTTTTTTAATATGAGTTTTTCTTAAACATGAGCAGTGCGGCATTCTCAAAGGATTCTTAAAGAATTCTAGCAGAGCGAAATTATTCTTACTAGAACTATGCCATCATCCTGCCAGAACTTTGCAAGAATTCTCAAAGAATCCTAGCTCAAATGCAATCCCTGTTTGAAAAATGTCGCACGTCGTACGAGTTGTCGCACGTTTTGATTTTACCGTTTCGATATCGATTGGTCGAAAGGACGACAAACGTGCGACAAACACTCGACATGCCCGACATTGTTTTTTCCATCGATTTACCTTCAATTCGACGTCGATTATCGTCGACGCAAACAGTTTGACAGTTCTCTTCAGTTGATCTTGTTCGGACTTGATTGCAACCGAGTCGAACCCGTTGTTGTTAATTTTAGGCTTTGGGAGGATTTTGGACAGTTTAAAGGTTAGTTGTGTTCTAGGTTGAATTACGTTTTTCTGCCGGAAAGTTCCGGCCGGAGTGGGCGAGCGACCGAATCAAAATGTTTTGTATTCCAGATTTCGTTTTTCGTGGCGGTATACTAGGAAGAGGAGGAGGAGGAGGACGGGAAATATGGTATACTCGGCCGGCATTCCGGAAGACGGGACAGGAAGGAACCAGTTTGCGATCGAGGAACCGGTTGGTGTTTGGTGTTTTACTTTCCGCGGGAGGTTGCGACGCATATCTAATGGAACTGGTGAGTCATGTTTAAGAAACGATGGAGGAGGTGTGCTGGAAGTGCGATTGGACGATCGAAATTAAAAATAGGATGAATGGAACATCGCAAATTCTTAACTTTTCAATCCAATAATTCCAAACTGAAAAATAAAAAAATCTAGAATACTAAAGCTTAAAAAAACTTCAACGCTGATTTGATTTGATAATTGTTCAATTAAATTATAAAGTTTTTCATTCTTAATTTAAAATTCTAGCATTCCAGAACATAAGAATGAAAATCTTGAAATATGAAAATTTTGAAATTGACAGAAATTTAAATACTAAAATTCCCTTATTCTTAAATACTAAAATTCTTCAATTCATAAAAACTAAAAATCTAACATTATAAAGTTCTTAAATTCCCAAAACGATAGTCGCACGAATTGGAATTTTGAATTCTAAAATTCTAAAAATTACAAGTTCTAAAATTCCAAAATTGTAAATACAAAAAATGCTTAAATTCCAATAATTTATAATTTTAAATAAAAAATTCAAAAATTCTATTTTTTTAACATTGTACGCATTTTAAGAATTATTAAGATTCTTAAAATTCTACAAATAAAAAAATCTCATTTTTTATTTTATTTTTTGCAAATCTTTAATTTATGAAAATTGTAAATAAAATACAAATTTAAAAACTTCAAAAAAAAAAATTACAAAATAAAAATTATACAAAATTAAAAACATTTACAAAATATTTTTTTTAAGTTTTAAAAATGTTGAAGCTTTTAATTTTGAAATTCTTAAAAAAAAATCTCAAAAATCATACTTTTTAAAAATTCTAATTGGAATAAATCAAAAATCTATTGGGTAACTTTTGAAAAATTTCAAGGATTTTGCAATGCAAAAATTAAGAAAAAATGTCAAATGAAAAATAGGAGTTATAAGAACATCATAAATTGAATTAAATGATTTTGGTATTGAGGTTCTCTCAAATTTTAAAATTTTAGAATTTTAAAATTTTAAAATTTTAAAATTTTAGAATTTTAGAATTTTAGAATTTTAGAATTTTAAAATTTTAAAATTTTAAAATTTTAGAATTTTAGAATTTTAGAATTTTAGAATTTTAGAATTTTAGAATTTTAGAATTTTAGAATTTTAGAATTTTAGAATTTTAGAATTTTAGAATTTTAGAATTTTAGAATTTTAGAATTTTAAATTTTAAATTTTAGAATTTTAGAATTTTAAATTTTAAATTTTAGAATTTTAGAATTTTAGAATTTTAAATTTTAGAATTTTAGAATTTTAGAATTTTAGAATTTTAGAATTTTAGAATTTTAGAATTTTAGAATTTAGAATTTTAGAATTTTAAATTTTAAATTTTAGAATTTTAGAATTTTAAATTTTAAATTTTAGAATTTTAGAATTTTAGAATTTTAGAATTTTATTTAAATTTTAGAATTTTAAATTTTAGAATTTTAGAATTTTAGAATTTTAAATTTTAGAATTTTAGAATTTTAGAATTTTAGAATTTTAGAATTTTAGAATTTTAGAATTTTAGAATTTTAGAATTTTAGAATTTTAAATTTTTAGAATTTTAGAATTTTAGAATTTTAGAATTTTAGAATTTTAGAATTTTAGAATTTTAGAATTTTAGAATTTTAGAATTTTAGAATTTTAGAATTTTAGAATTTTAGAATTTTAGAATTTTAGAATTTTAGAATTTTAGAATTTTAGAATTTTAGAATTTTAGAATTTTAGAATTTTAGAATTTTAGAATTTTAGAATTTTAAATTTTAGAATTTTAGAATTTTAGAATTTTAAATTTTAAATTTTAGAATTTTAGAATTTTAGAATTTTAGAATTTTAGAATTTTAGGATTTTAGAATTTAGAATTTTAAATTTTAGAATTTTAGAATTTTAAATTTTAAATTTTAAATTTTAGAATTTTAGAATTTTAGAATTTTAGAATTTTAGAATTTTAGAATTTTAGAATTTTAGAATTTTAGAATTTTAGAATTTTAGAATTTTAAATTTTAGAATTTTAGACTTTTAAATTTTAGAATTTTAGAATTTTAGAATTTTAGAATTTTAGAATTTTAGAATTTTAGAATTTTGGAATTTTAGAATTTTAGAATTTTAAATTTTAGAATTTTAGAATTTTAAATTTTAAATTTTAGAATTTTAGAATTTTAGAATTTTAGAATTTTAAATTTAGAATTTTAAATTTTAAAATTTTAAATTTTAGAATTTTAGAATTTTAGAATTTTAGAATTTTAAATTTTAGAATTTTAGAATTTTAGAATTTTAGAATTTTAGAATTTTAGAATTTTAGAATTTTAGAATTTTAGAATTTTAGAATTTTAGAATTTTAGAATTTTAGAATTTTAAATTTTAGAATCTTAGAATTTTAAATTTTAGAATTTTAGAATCTTAGAATTTTAGAATTTTTGAATTTTAGAATTTTAAATTTTAGAATTTTAGAATTTTAGAATTTTAGAATTTTAGAATTTTAAAATTTTAGAATTTTAAATTTTAAATTTTAAATTTTAAATTTTAGAATTTTAGAATTTTAGAATTTTAGAATTTTAGAATTTTAGAATTTTAGAATTTTAGAATTTTAGAGTTTTAGAATTTTAGAATATTAGAATATTAGAATATTAGAATTTTAGAATTTTAGAATTTTAGAATTTTAGAATTTTAGAATTTTAGAATTTTAGAATTTTAGAATTTTAGAATTTTAGAATTTTAGAATTTTAGAATTTTAGAATTTTAGAATTTTAGAATTTTAGAATTTTAGAATTTTAGAATTCTAGAATTTTAGAATTTGATGATGATTTGATTGATGAGATGATGATTTTATTGATGAGATTGGGTCATACAAAAATTCTGAAATTTGTAAACGTTTCATTATTAATTTTTTTTTAGTATTCCCAAATTTGGTACAATTTTTAAATAATAATAATTCTTTTGGATTTTAAAATTATTTGCAATAATCTGAGTTTTATACATTTTTAAATTTAATTTTTTTAGAAGTTTTCATTTATAATTCTTTTTAAATGTTTAAATTTTGATAATTCTTGATTACATTTTCAAAACAACCAATGCGTCATTGGTTTCCTATGCACACAGGACCTTTTGTAAAAGTTAGCGAGAATTCATAAATTTAGTTTTTCTTTTACAGTTCAAAAATACATATTTGAAATTTTATTGTCTTGAAATTTTATTATTATTATTATTATTATTATTGAAATCTGAATTTAATTTATAAGTTCTTGCCAATTGTTGATTGATGATATATTTTTTCAGGCAGTAAACATATTCCAATCTGATCCTGCCGGAAACCATGCGTCCCCGTGTGGTCCCGCGTGGCTTCCGTAGAACCCACGGAAGCAGCCACGTTTTCTCGTACTCATGCTCCACAAACCCACGTTGTCTCGTACTCCGGTAAACATCAATCCGTCGGAGGTCCAAGATCGTCGCCAAGTCGTTTGATCAGCTCGGCGAGGAGCAAAAGTCCAACACGCCCGAGATGCTGCCTCGGCCGCCTCAGAAGAACACCAACATCCAAGCCGGAATCTGCGGTCAAGGCAAATTCCAAAGGAAGCCAAGTTGGAGAAGATTCGGCGATCCGCAAGTGAAATTTAGTGAACAAGTGAGTATGTTTGTGAAATTTTGACAGTTTGAATAAAAAAAACAATAAAAACAAAACAACAGTTTTTTTTTCAACTGCAACATAACCTAAAAATCCGAAATGACAGCACGCGACAATAGTACGACATTCTAAATAACAAAACCGTGCGACGTCGGTCGAATGTCGTACGACAATGTCGTACAATTTCGATCATCGATCGCACGACAAATACGACATTTTGGTGCAAAAACGTATGACATTCGTGCGAATGTCGCACGACATTGACGTGCGACGTCGTACGGATGCACGGACGACAAACGACGGACGTCCGACGGACTTTTCAGTCAGGGATAACCGGTTCTAGCAGGAGCCGGCGAAATCAATCGGTTCTGTAAGAATCCTGCTAGAATGCTGCTAGAACTATTCTGACAGGCCGCCTGCTAGAATTCTGTAAGAATTTTGCTAGAATTAAATGGCAAGGATTTCTGTAAGAATTCTGCTAGAATTTTGTGAGAACATTCTATTAAGATTTTTAAGAAAGGAATTAGCTATAATTTTGTTTGATTTCAGAAAACAGAAACAAGATTTTTCACATTTTATTAGACACAAAATCATTCACACGAAAAAACAACAACTTTATCACTTGTGAGCCTCCTTTTTGGGACAATTGCCAATTTTTAAAAGGCTCATTTTTCACTTATTTTTGTTTCGCGGATCAAAGGCGGATACTTCCTGGTTTGGTTCTACCACTCCTATACTATAGGCAGCTTAGCCGGCATCTCCGTGGTGGTGGACTGGATGACGACGTCGAAGTGGAGCACCCAAAATCGACGACGAGTCCCAACTCGTATCTGTAAAATGTAGATGATCCCATCGCGAATCTCGAAACCAAAACCGGTGTCCAGCATTCCGGGCGACCAGGGGAGGTGGCGGCTACCAGAGTCGAGAATCTTGGCGGTGAAGTTTTCACGTGGGCGCAGTGTGTAAAGTTCGTAAAGTTGATAGATCTCTGGGATTAGCGCCGGTGGAGGTGAAATAAATAAATTTTATCAACTTGAATGCACACCTAGATGCACACGATTTATTCACAACAACCTTACCTAACTCCGGGAAATGGATGTGATCAACGGAACGGCGCCGACGTGACAATTTTTACGATTGATGAAAAAATTACAATTTTTCCTAACACGTTTTCTGACAAAATGGCGGTGGCAATGCGGTTTGGCGAAAATGACGTCATTTTCGACAGATTATGCTCTGTCAGAGTGTTCTAACAAAATTCTTATAAAATTCTAGCATATTTCGCTCTGTCAGAAAATTCTAACAAAATTCTTAAAGAATTCTGGCAGGCCTGCTAGAACCATTCTAGCAGGATTCTAGCAAAACCAATTCTGCCAGAATTTCTCGTGTCTGGGCTGGTGCGCGGTGGAGATGGGAGCTGCCGGCAATCGACGGCTGTTAATCATCATATAACATGCTGAAATCCAGTCTGCAATCCGCTTAAATCACCGTCTCCTAGCAAAGCGAACATGAGCAGTGCGATGAACTTTTTTTTTGAGAATGAAAAATGTATTTATAATTTAAGTACAAAGCACCGATGATTTTTTTTTCAAAAAGCTTTAAGTGTTTTTAAACAAAATAAATAGAAAAAGATTTTAAATACATTTTTTGGTATTTTAACATGCTTTGTGACAAGCGGATGATTGAAGGTGTTTTGAAAAGTATACAGTTTTAAAAACACGAGTAATTGGTTTTTTAAACTGAAATTCATTGTACAATTTACAATACTAACTTCAAACATAAATTCAGCTACTGTTTCTATTAACCAAAATATTTTTATATTTTGTAAAGGCCGATACAAATGTTCTTCAAGATTCAATGAAAAAAAAAACAGTGAATTGTATAAAAAAATTAAGCAATATTGAAAAAAATAATTGCGAAAAAACTTTAATATAAACTTTGAAAAACATTTACAAAAGCCCGAAAGCGAATAAAAATATTTTTTTTAAGTATTTCTTAAGTATGGCCCACCTAGATACATTTTTAAAAGAAATTTCAATTAAATTTTACGTTTTTCGTCTCTAAAAAATTGCAGTATGTTTTGGAATTCCATAAATGAGAAAATCGTAGTTAATAATTAATATCTATGATTTTTAGCATTTCCGTATTTTATAAGTTATTTTGTTTTTCAAACAAATGATAAAATTGTGTTCACCCAGTCGGCCTGGGTTCGAGCCCAGAAGGTCCTGGTGGCATTTTTCGAGAAAAGATTTGTCTCAATCACGCCTTCCGTCGGATGGGGAAGTAAATGTTGGCCCCGGTCTAACCTAGTGGTTAGGTCGTTAGCTCAGTCAGGTGTAGGAGTCCTGTCTCGGTGGAGTCGCTGGTAGGCAGTTGGACTAACAATCCAAAGGGTGTCAGTTCGAATCCCGGGGTGGATAGAAGCTATGGTGTAAAAAGAGGATTGCAATTGCCTCAACAATCAAGCCTTCGGACTCCTAGTTTCGAGTAGGAATCTCGCAATCGAAAACGCCATGGCAAAGCTATAAAGCAAAAAAAAAATTTTTTTTTTTTGAAAAAAAAAAAACATTACCAAAAACTATCACAAAATGGTTTAAACAGCAGCTTCTATTTGGCTCGATGTTGGACTGGGACTGGGCGTTCTTTGGCCCAAATAATTAGACCCGTTTCCATTTGTTTGATCCTTAGGGTGACCTACGCAATGTTAGGGTGGTCCGACAAGTGACAATTTTCGTCGATTTTCGCAAAAAAACACATTAAAAAACATAACTTCGCACCATGTAAACGATTTTATAAGTTGAACTTTAAAGGAAAAAAAGTTTGATGATTCAAAAGTTTAGCCCAACATTTGAAAAAGCCTTTTGAAAACTTTAAATGCCTTTTTGGCGGTTTCTGGAACAAAGTGCTTACAAATGGGAGTAGTTCATTTACAGGATTTTGAGATATGTTTTTTTTTGGAAATAATATCTGTTTTTTTCTCTGTAAGCACAAAAACTTATTTGAGGGATCACTGTTAGCCATCTTTTGTGCTGAAATATTTGCGATCCGTTTCAAATCAAAATAGCTATCCTAAAGCGGAACCATAAAAGTATGCCGATTCCAATGATGCGTCTCCCATGCGATTCACGGGAAACACCGAGTAACGTCATGATTCGAATTCCCGGACGCTTCGAAACCCGGACACTTCAACTTGTTTTATCAATTATTTTGATATAAGTTCGCATTATGAATGTCAAAACTGTGTTATTTGATGATCAACTTTTATTTAAAGTTTGTTTGAATGCTGTAGTTAATGCCAAAACAATAAAATAAAATAAAATTATAAGTTTACCAAAAATGCGAAACATTTCAATGGAAATATTTCATAGGCGTCCGAAGCACCGGGAAGGCAAAGCAGTAATTTATGTTTTTGATTTTCTTAAATTCTAGCCATTTTTTATAAAAACTATCGATTGTTTTGATGCTAACAGCTTATTTGAGACCTAAAGAATGCCATTCACTAACATTTCAGTCTAAATTTGTGCGATTCATAAGCAAAATCGAGTGTCCGGAATTCGAAGCAAAAGTGTCCGGATTTCGAATCAGCTTTTATCAGTGTCCGGGATTCGAAGCACAACAAGTCATTTTAATTTTCAAATTCTGATGAAAACATGTTAGAAAAGACATATTTTGCATGCATTCTCTTAAAACTGACTGTTTATACTAAATCCTGATGATATTTCTACATTTCCAACTTATTACATGATTTTTTGCCAGCTATAACAAAAATAATATGGTACTAAGTGTCCGGATTTCGAATCATGACGTTACAAGGCACATTTCGGCTTTTGCGCCCGCCGGCAGCAGCAAGTTTGATGTAATGATGGTCGAGGTTTACATCCCAGTGGCGGGGGATTTGGGATTGGGTGGGCGATTCCAAATGAGGAATGACTCCCGCTCATTGGAATGACATTTCAATTAAAATGACTACTCAATCGAAATGAACCGAAATTGGTGGAACGCGACACCGGGACGAATGCGAATTTTGCGAGGAAACGCTCCCGGGATAAACCATATTGTCAAATTGTGCTTTTGATTTGGAATACGTTTCGCGGCTTGAGTAAGATTTATGACTTTGATGTTGGCGGTTTCCAGGCCTGGCTCTTTGGAATATGTACACGGTTGAAAGGAAACCAACTTTGAATTCGATTTCATATCGGATGGAAGTTGATTTAAGCAGTTTATTTGCTTGGGTTTTTGGCATTTCTCGGTTGTGATATATTTTGAACTATTTAATTCCTCAACCTCCTTTTTAAATATGAGAATAGGCTAGAATCATCTTACGAAACACCTTATTGGTGATAGGTACCATAATGAAGTCAATGGAAGTGCTTTCCACCTGGAAAATCTCAGACATCTAATATTGAATTCTTCTCCAGTTCATCCACATAATATTAAATGATAGCTTTGGATTATTTCATCCCTTATTATAGAGGTTCTCATTTTATCCTTATTTTTGAAATAAAATTTACATACCTTGTAATAATAATTTTGAATTGTTACTATGTTATGATTAAAATTTTTCTATTTTTGTAAACATTTTTGTCAAACAATTTTTTTGAGAATCTCTGCCACGTGTGACCCTATTCTAGTAAAGTTACGACCGTTCCAGCCATCCCAGCCATAAAAGCCCAAGCCGACCCACCGTATCTTATTCGATCGCATTTTCATTTTATTTTGAGAACTCGGGCATCTTGAATTGAGAGCAAATCAAATCTTTTTTCCATTTCGTTTGCAGACGCAGACAGTCCAGTCTTCATTTTTATTATAATCTAGAGAAACTGAATTTTGTGTCTCATATGCTGCCTTCGTTCCATCTGTCTGACTGGGAAAAGTCAAACGACGAAAAGTGCAACATAAAAAAACAAAAGCAGCAAATTCCCTAAGCTCCCAAAGTTTGATCAAAAAAGCTCAGCCGACATAACTTAGTTAGATGTGGCCAGTTTTGGCTTATCCCCGTCGACTAGTACATAATGTGGATTTTTTGTGATATGCCGATAAATAAGGTTGTTTAGGGCTCAGAAGCGAAATCCGGATTTTGCTAATATGATGTGGTTGAATAAATTTTGGCGACAGGTGGTTTATGAAACTCGACTGCACTGGATTTGGTCAATGAAGTGCTCGTGCGTTCAGAAATAATCTATGAATTAAATTATTGGATGAAACTAGCTAAAATTAATTTGATTTCCGAAAAAAACCTCACTGTTTTGGGCCAACTTAGACTTCTGGAGCAACATTTGAAAAGGGCGCAGTTGAAATTTTTTGGCAAAATCCGAGACAATAAGTAACTATTTAACAAAACTCGTAGTGTTGGAAGGTAGCTGGAGACGCCAGCTATTTTTTAACACTTTGAGTTTTGTGAAAAAGTTTAAATTAGCTTGAGAATTATCAAAAAAGTTCAAACTGTTAAATTTCTTATCCGCCCTTTTCTTGTGATGCTCCAGACATTATTGAATTTCAATCTGTTTTTGAAATCATTTTTTAAGGCATCAATTTATACTCCCCAGTAAACAAAATCCGTGTTATACGATCCAGATAATTTACTTTTATTTGAACGTGCAATTGAAACCAACCACCCATGGCAATGGGAGCAATTTTCAAGTGACGAATAGTTTTCCACTTCGCTAAATGTGGCACCATAGCGCATCGAATGCACGCCCGTTTCGGCAGATAAAATTGCCAGCACTTATAGTTTGCTGGATTTCAGAGTTGCAATGCGACACCCCCAGCTAATTCTTTTTTGCAATATTTGAGGTTGGTTTGTTGTGCCATTAGGGTGTCCTGGCTGAATGTTGATAATTTTAAGAATTTTTATAATTTTAAAATAAATCATGATTTGACAACTTGCAACACGTTTCAACATATTTTTTCATATTCAGCGATTTCATGGCGAAATTGGACAATACAAAAAAATGTGAAGCTCCAAAATTTTGCCTCGCGTTAGAATATGTCTTAAGAAATGTGGTTTGTGGATGGTCCCTTTTCAATGTCTTGGATATCTTTTCCTTTGAGATTTTCTTATGAACGAAAATCAGCTGGCTTATGAAAAAAAAAACTAATTTTTCGAACGACTTTACGGTTAGGATCACACTAGAGAGCAGATAAAAAATAAACATTGTATTGAAATAATACGTATTTCAATACAACGAAAACTTGAAAACAAACCGAAAAAATTATATTTTTAAAGTCTGACCCAAACAACTCCCCATTTTACTATGCCAATATCTCAGCAACTAATTCAAGCAAAACAATGTAAATGGTCCAAAGCCGAAGTGTAAACAAAGAGTCTGTCCTGTTCGTTCTTTATGTAAACATCCACTGGCGTAAGCAGGACAACCTGCTTGTTTACACTTCAGCTTTGGCTCGTTTGCATTGTTTGGCTAGAATTTACAAATTCTAAATGCTCATCAAAAAAATACATTTGTGAAATTTTTGATATTTAGAAAAAATATTTTGACAATCAAGACTAACAATTCTAAAGAGACAAATATTCAAAAATGTTGAGTCCAATAATAAATTACAAATAAATCAATTTACAAAAATCAGGGAAATTTGCTCACAAGTAGAATTCGATCGAATAATTTGTACAATTGGGGCAAAATCAACTTGTAACAACAAGTTAAAACAAATGACTATTTTCCCGTTTGACCCCCCGGTAATTTTGCCTTCCTCACTGAGGGAAGACTATAATCCTGCTCTAAAAATAAACATTTCATTAAAAGCTCGAAGACCCACCTTCATGTATACATATCGACTCAGAATCGAAAACTGAAAAAAATATCTGTGTGTGTGTGTGTGTGTGTGTGTGTGTGTGTGTGTGTGTGTGTGTGTGTGTGTGTGTGTGTGTGTGTGTGTGTGTGTGTGTGTGTGTGGTGTATGTATGAACCGATTTTGACCAAACTAGTTGCAATCTACTTGGTATAGGGTCCCATACATTGCTATTGAATTGTTTGAGTTATGTATAAAAATGTGTTTTCACATACATCCGGATCTCAATTAAATGTATGCAAACGATATCCGGATCCATCATCTGACCCATCGCTGGTTAGGTAATTGAGAGACCTTTCCAACGAGTCCACAACATTGAAGATCTGGCAACCCTGTCTCGAGTTATGACCACTTAAGTGATATTTATATACATTTTTGAAGCCGGATTTCGAGAGTGCATAATTGGCAAGGGGAGCGCGTGGTCGTAAAAAATATTCGGAGTGAAAAGTGATTTCTTTTGTGATTTTCAAAGCCCTTCCTATATCATTGTTGATCGATTTATCGATTAAGGTTTTATATTTTTGTGGTGGAAAAGCCATTTCTATATAATGATTTAAAGACGCACTGACAATTTGGATCGTTGAGTTAATAGTGGAGCAAAATAACTGTGTGTGAGTGATTTTGTGTGTTAACCAGAAAGACCTTCTCATAGCATCGTTGCTCGGAAGGCTCGCCGACGGGTCTGTTATGAAAGTCCTCCCCATAGCGTCGTAGCTCGGGAGGCATCGAAAAGCCAATACCTTATCCTACTAACCCAAAAAAATAAAATAATCACGTGATGCTTGAAGGAGATGCTGTGGATTCAACGGTCTCAAGCGGTATCAACAAGTATATAGCGAAAAACTATGTGCTTGATGAGTCTGCAACTTCAACTATCGGACTAACATTCCTCCCTTTTGTTGAACTGCAGGCTTCTTGGGAGGGCGCCGGTATTGACTAATAAAGTAGGGATCTTCAGAGGTTAAACAGTGAACGGATGGTTGGCTCCCACTGATCATTTTTGATTCATTGTTTAACTTCAGCTGATCTGTCAATAACGGAGTAGCAGCTCATTGGCAGTCAACCATGCTCATGCTCATTTTTGAAGCCGGATTTCGATTAAATGTATCCAAACGATGTCCGGATCCATCATCCGATCCATCGTTGGTAAGGTAATCGATAACCCTTTTCAACGAGTCCACAACATTGATAATCTGGCAACCCTGTCTCGAGCTATGACCACTCAAGTTATATCAGTGTACTTATTTTTCTGGATCTAAAAAAAATAGCTGAAATATGTGTCCAAATCACTCGTATTACCCATTGCTGGTAAAAAGTGAGGAAGGCATCAACCACAAAGGTGGATTAAGTTAGTTTTTTTTAAAGAATTCAATTTATTTGATATGGGAGCGGCCGTGGCGGACTGGTTACGGTGTTCGCTTTGTAAGCGAATGGTTCTGGGTTCGATGCCCATCTGCTCCCAACGAGAAAGATTAGAACACAGAAATTAGAAATGATAAATATGAACGAAAAATCAAAGTCGCTCGAGGCGGGGTTCGAACCCCCGTCCTTTGGATTGGTAAGCAAAAATGCTAACCACTAGGCCATGACGACTTGGTGAGCGTGGACTGGAATTAGGAATACTGTTACAGAGAGCGAGTTGTGGCGCTATAACCACGGCAAATAGTGTCCAGGGCATTCGTGGAAATACAATGTCCCATCCCAGAGAGTCCCAGAGTACCAAACCTTCTTAGCATGGTGCTCCCAACGAATACAACCAAATCTCGGAGCGTATGGTGGTGTGTCCCCACGCTTCTTCCTCCCCTGTCGATTCAGAATTGTGTTGTTGTTCGAACACTCTGTGCTCAAACTCAACCCAATTACGGATCATCTCTGCGATACGGCTTTACGCAGTAGGCCTGGCCGCTTTAACGCTTGTGATGTTTCAATGCATTCCGATGCAATGGCGCACTACAAATGTTAATAAATGACAAGAAGAGTGCTAGGCGTCATCTAACCTAAGGCACTCTCCAGGATCCCTTCGAAAAATTGGCTGCGCTAGGGTCTGATTAGATTAGATTAGATTAGATTTAAAGAATTCAATTTATTTGATATGACAATTTTGCACAATTCGTACTTTCGTGGAAATTCCAGAGGATTCAGAATATCGATGGCCGTGTGCTCTTTTGTTCTATCTGGATAAGAATCCCAACAAGCTTAGTACAAATCTGGAGCAACACGAGAAAAGGGCGGATAAGCATTTTGACAGCTAGAACTATTTTGGCAATTCCGAGCCAAAAGGAAACTTTTTCACAAAACAAGATTTGTTAAACAATAGCTGGCCTTCCCAGCTACCTTCTAACGCTGCGGGGTTTGTTGAATTAATTAGATTTAAAGAATTCAATTTATTTGATATGGCAATTTTGCACAATTCGTACTTTCGTGGAAATTCCAGAGGATTCAGAATATCGATGGCCGTGTGCTCTTTTGTTCTATCTGGATAAGAATCCCAACAAGCTTAGTACAAATCTGGAGCAACACGAGAAAAGGGCGGATAAGCATTTTGACAGCTAGAACTATTTTGGCAATTCCGAGCCAAAAGGAAACTTTTTCACAAAACAAGATTTGTTAAACAATAGCTGGCCTTCCCAGCTACCTTCTAACGCTGCGGGGTTTGTTGAATGGTTACCTGTTGTCTTGGAATTTGCAAAATAGTTCTAGCTGTCAAAATGCTTATACGCCCTTTTCAAATGTTGCTCCAGAAATGAGCACACCGGCATCGATATGTCAAAATTGAGTCCACAAAATGCCAAATTTGATGGCCAACTTTTCAAAATTGTTGATTTGATTTGTTGATTCATCAAAAAGTAAATACCGTATGTTAATTTTTCATGATAATCTCTAATATGGGAGTATGGGTATTGGAGGCCGATGCAAAAAAGGTATTGAGGTTTTAAAAATTTATATTTAAACACCCAAACGGCGGTCGCATGATTGTGATGCATGGCGGCATGAAAACTGTCCTCATGCATTTTTTGCGATATAGGGGTATGACATTTTTGCCCGTTACCGACAATTATCGACATTGCCGACGGCTTTTTGGTTGTATTTCACAAAAAAAAAAACATAACAGAACGAGGATTGAACCATCAACTTCGTGGTTTTTGATCCGACACGCTACCACCGCGCCATGGAACCTTGATGAATTGTGAGTGAAAGAGCACCAACATATTCTTCTCTCTGGAGTGTTGCTCGAGGACGGGCCAGCATTATATGTGTTGGTGAGAACTGCAGATCGCTGAAATTTTTACACGCGGGCAAAAATGATCTACGGGCTTGCTGCAAAAAATGTCATAAAATGTGACGTTTTCTGCAGCAAATCCACTGTTGCGGATTTTGAGATATATTTTTCCTTTGGGTGTGGGAGTATGGGTATTGGAGGCCGATGCAAAAAACCCTTTCCTTTCAATTTGAAAAAAAATGCAACTCAATTTTAGTTTATCAAGTTTTACGAGAAGTCGGGCAATTTTATGATTTTTAATGTTTTTTGGACCTCAAACTTCAATGTATATTTTACCCCACTTTCCTTTTTTGTAGAGGGCTCATGTTTGGCATGTATTCATCGCATAAATCAAAATACTGACAAATACAAACAAACGTTGAAATTTTCATCTTAATCGGTGCACCTCAATAAGACCTCTAGAACGAATCGACAAAAAATACAAAAAAATACCTGTGAATTTCTAAGCACAAAAGTAGTACACAAAAACAATTTCAATAATATCTTAACATAAATTTACACAATCGAAAGAGATTTCAAGAAATGGTTTATTTTTATTTTCATCGTGTTACTCTAGTGCTTAATCTACCTCCAACTATGAGAATGCGATGATGCCACCTCCCAAAATATTTTCCAAAATAAAAACTTTCACACCGCACCGGAAGTGACGGCGGCGCCAGGAGTGACACGTTTGGTGGTGGGTCACACCCCGGACGGTCACGGGGACGAATTATAAATTACGCATGAAACTATTAACGAGCGTTAAATTCGGGGAAAATTTATGGCTCTCGCCACGAGCCGGCCACGTTATGCGGTCAGTTAAGTTTTGTGAGCTGAATGTCGCATATTTTAAACTAACCTGGTGATGGCGCTTTTTGGGGGTTGAATTTTTAATAATAATCGCTCTATGTTCAGGATTTGATAAAGGGTGAATTTCACACGGCAGAGCATGGGAGATGAGGGTCTATTGCAGATAATTGAATCAAATGTTCTAAATAAATTTAATTTTGCGCTGACAGAGAGCTTATATTGCACAATTTCAGCATGTTACGCAATATGCTGGCTAGGGCTTTTGTCAGAGCTCAGCAGAGTGCAGCTTAATTAAATAAATGAAATTGTTGATAAGACCGCATCCAAACTATACTTTTCCCGCCGGCCAAGTGCAAAAATTTTAATGAAACGCGCATGCAATAACTTTCAAAATGCAGCTCGTTCAACTTATATTCGAAATAAATATTATAAGGGTGGTCTCACCTTGATAAAGCGAAAACAAGAAATTTGCATTTAATAAAACCGGAACGCTATCATTTAAAATGTTGTTAATTACATTTTTCCACTTCACGTTTCAACTGTTGCGACAATTCAATTTTAAAAACGTTAAACCAAACCATATCACCCCCTCCAACAAAAGTTGCTGGTTTCGAGCAGGACGCCATAAATATTGGGTTTTTGGTCCCAAAATGCAAAAATTGTCAGCAATAAATAAAATTAATACACTGATTAATTGAGGCTCGTAAATTTGGGATGTGATGGCGGGAGGGCTGTGAGTGGAGAAGTAACTAGCTTATCAATTTGAAATGAGTGATTGTTGCATTTTTATTGGGTGCAATTAAGCACATTAAGCGAATTAAGACACGTGCACGGAGAAAAAATCGTTCCGAAAATCGTGAACAACGTACCACGAAACCGGGAACAACGTGATTTCTACGGTACGAAAACGTACCATGAACAATTTCCATGAACTAATTGCAAATCATGCACACTTGTTCACACCGCTAAGCTTCTCCAATTTCATAGGGGATTTAAACTTTTTGGTATCGACGAGCTTTAAGCTTACAAACAATTTTACAGCGCCATCTGCATATCGTTTCATACTGTGAATGAAGCTTTCAACCTGACATCTAGCGGTGGGTTATGCAAGCTTTAATTCGGAGCATTTGAAATTCATTGAAACCACAAACTTAATGTAAACAAATTGTTTACTTTTATCAAAGACAACAAAACAAAAAACATCTTTATTCGTCAAAATAATGATAACGACATTGCATTTACAAACCAAGCACTGTAAAATAATCACTGCTCTTTAAATATAACTTTAACTCCGCTCTCCGCCTAAAATATCCTTGCAGAAACCCAGTTGGCACCGAATAGAAATTGGTAAGGCTGCCGGCGGTTAGTTATCTCCACTGGTGTCGATGTCCTCAAAACAAAAACTTCTAACCTTTGTCACTTGGTTGTCGGAATCAGTTCCGGCAGCCTCCTGTTCCGGCGGACCACAATCCGTAACAAGGTGGTATTCTCCTGTAAGAAAAAAAAAACTTTCAGAATCAAAACATCACAAAAAAGATAGAAAAAACTTACCAAAATCGAGAATCGTAACTTGTCCCGGAAAACTCGAGACCAATATTGGCCGATTCTCCAAAAACGGTCCATTTCAGCAAACGATTCGGGATAGAAATTTTTCGCGACTGCTTGATCGGACTTGTTTCGTTGGTTTGCGTTTTGCGATGACAACAAAGAGCTTTTCAGGGGACCGTTCAGCGAAAACTCGACGCGGAAACAGAAGATCTTTCAAATATTACGGAACGCACTAAAAATGCAAATAATTAATCAGATTAATTATTAATCATTAATAAATACGTTTATAATTTAATTTGACAGTAACAGTTATTCATAAATAGGTATGTTTTATTTATTAATCAACGAAATACATAAGTCAAAAGTGATGAATAGGGTCCTAACAAGCTTTACGTAAATATAGAAAAAAAAAACTATTTTATGGAGCACAATGACACTTTATATTAACGTTTAAAATTATGTGGAATTTGAAATTAATTTTAATAAAATCCACGGTCTTTCTTGAGCATCATTTTTGATAGCTTGTTCTATGGGACAACAAGTGATTTTTCGAACCATACACTCAAACCCCGATGGTTTAACACCAACTGTTGTCAAACGAACGGAGTCACTTTTAGTTTGACACCTCTTTACGGAGTTCACTCATACTATCAAACGTTTGTTTTGATAGTGTGAGTGACATAAATGTAAAAATGACACTCGACTTACGGACCAATCAACAAAATCTGATTGTAATAATGGGCTAATTTTTGTAAATCGCTTAGTAGACAGTACTTCAGGGATAAAAAAATATATATATAGTTCTCGTAGTTTCGAAAATACTAAAATATCCAAAACAAAAATCTTGGTGCAAAAGCTCTGGTTGATGTGCACCTTTAATTTTAGGACCCAATTATCGTAGAACATTAAGACCAGATTTGAAATCAAATTGCTGGACTTAATTGGTCCTAAAATATAGTTTTAGTAGGGTCTATGTGTCTAAGTGCTATGTTATTTTTCTGCACAACAATAATACAATTAAACTGTTTAAATAGCTGATTAATAAATTTCTAATAATTTGTGCGGGATTCAACTTCGCAGCTTTTTTTTAACAGATAGTAAATTACTTGACAGCTCGTTCCAAGTGAACATTAAAAAAGTGATCAGAAATGGTTTCAAGCGTGTTTTTTTTTACCGTTGTACATAAAAAATTACTTTGGGCTTAAGTACCTTATTAAGATTTTAGGTACTTTTACAACGAGCGGAATTTTTGATTTAGTTTACGTTAATGTATCAATATTTGATATTATTTTTAATAAGTACAGAGCTGATCCGTTATTTCGAATTTCCCCACTTCGAATGTCCAATAATTCGAACTTTTTCGATAAAAAAGCACTCAAACGTCAAAACCAGTTGCCAAACTCATGTTGCCATTTTTACCCTACTATTCGACGATTTCCGAACACGTGGTTTCAAGCTTTTGACAGCTGTCAGTCGTTCCAATTAGCGAATTTGGATTTGCTAATTCGAATTCAGTTCCATCCGAATTAGCGAATCCGCGTTGTGTTTAAATTTAAATTAAATAATTTAAAATGAGAAAACTTTTTTTCTTTAAATGTGGATAGATCAACACAAACTTGTTTGAACACGTCAAAATAGCGCGGTTTAGTTACCCTCCAACTTCCCACCCTCCAGATATTTCAAACGGATCTTTACCCTCCACCCTCCAAGTTTCTAAGGAACTTTTTCAAAACGGCGTATGTTTTATTTGATTAAATATACATACAACTTCTTCAAAAAACACTCCTGGTCATAAACTATATTCGAGAGCTCTCCGAAGAATTCACTCGATCAATTGTAGAGAAATCTCTTGCAACAACACCACCACCAACCGCCCTGTTCCGCTATCGATGGCTAAGTTATGTTTCAAGCAGCACCACTACCCACACTAGTAATGTTACATCAGCGATGGATAAATTAAAGTTTTTAATCAATGGGCTTTTGGGAGCGATTTTGATTAATAATTTGCATAATTTACCGTTTTTACTTTCAAACAAACAATTAATTAACAGATTAATCACATTTCGCTTTTCAACGAATGAATCATTCCTTTCTAAGATTTTTATTCATTTCAATCATTTTAAGCATTTCAATAGTTTGAAGTATGTTAAGTTGATTTTAAATATTACGAGTAATTTTTATATTTAAGGTATTTCAGGTATACGAGTGTATCAAGTTTTTTTTAAAAGTTTTCAAGGATTTAAAGTGCTTCAAGTATTTCAAATATTGTATGTATATCATTTATTCCAAGTTATTCAAATATTGTTTATCCAATTAGTTTTAGTTTTTTAAATAATTCAAATAATCTTTTTTTAAAATTGTTTCAATTATTTCAAATTGATTTTAATTATTTCAATGATTTAAAATGTAATATTAACATCATGTGTTTCAAGAGCTTCAAGTATGTAAAGTATTTTGTGGATTTTAAGTATTGCAAGTATTTCAAGTTTTCAAAGTATTTCATGTATTTAAGTACCTATTTCAAGTATTTCAAGAATTTCTAGGATTTGAAGTATTTCAGATTGATCTTAAATATTTCAAGAATTTGTAGTTTTTTTAATGTATTTTGAGTGTTTCAAACAAGATTCATGTTTGGAATTTTTTTAAGTCCAATGAACAAAATTTAGTTTTTTTTTGTGTTTCTGAAACCACATTGCGTCAAAAACACTCTAAAGCCAAAAAATCAAAATTTGACCTTTATAAAAACAATAGAAGTAAATAAAAATATCAAATGTTTCTATTAATTCATGTTTATTAAATACTTCGTATACTTGTGTCTTAGTATTTCATGCAATTCAAGTTATTTAATTACTTATAATATATTTTTTCAATTAGTTTAAATTCCTTCAAATAATTCAAATTGATTTTAAATATTTTAAGAATTTAGATTTTTATAAGTACATCAAACATTTCAAGAATTTCAAGTATTTCAAGTTTTCATTATAAGTAATTGAAGTATTTCAATTTTTCCAAGTTTTCGAAGTATGTATTCAAGTATATCAAGTGTTTGTATAATTTTAAGGATTTAAAGTATTGCGAGAACTGAATGTATTTCAAGAATGTATAGTATTTCAGATAGATCTTAGATATTTCAAGAATTTGTAGTAATTTAATATTTCGTAGTATTTGGAGTGTTTAAGCAAGTTTCAAGTATCTGAAGGTTTTAAGTACTTGAAGGGGTCTGGGGTTTTTCAAGTCCAGTTAGCAAAATTTAGTTTTTTGTTGTTGTTGTTTTTTTGTGTTTCTGAAACCGCAATGAGTTAGCGGTATTCAAAAACACAGGCAAAATATTGGTATGGACCTTCAAAAAAACTAAATACTTCTTGTATATACATGTATATACTTCATGTTTTCAAATATTTCAAGGATTTCATGTATTTCATAAATTTCGAGTTTTGAAGTATTTCAAGTATTTCATGTATTTCAATTTTTATGATTTGAAGTATTCTAAATTGATCTTAAATATTTCAAGAATTCGGTCTTTTATGTATTTTGAGTGTTTCAAGCAATTTTCATGTATTTGAAGAATTTCAAGGATTTCATGAACTTGAAGGATTTCAAGTACTTCATGTTTGGAGTTTTTTACAGTCAAATGAACAAAATTTTGTCTTTTTGGTGTATCTGAAACCGCATTGAGCCAGAGGTAGCAAAATTGGACCTTTAAAGAAGCAATAGAAGTAAATAAATATGTTCTAAGTATTTCAAATACTTCATGTTTTCAAATTCTTCAAATATTTCACATCGATTTTAAATATTTCAAGAGTGTTATAAGTACCGTCATCAGGGGTGACATTGGGTCTGGGGGTGAGATTGCATCATACAAATTTCGAAATTTTTGTCTGACCCAATGTCACCCCTGATGATGGTACATCAAGCATTTCATGTTTTGGAGTATTGGGTTTTAAGTCTCATAAGTACTTTAAGTTTTTAAATTTTTCCAAGTTTTCGAAGTAGGATTTCAAGGATTTAAAGTATTGCTAGAACCGAAAGTGTTTCAAGAATCAATAGTATTTCAGATTGATCTTAGATATTTCAAAAACGTGTAGTATTTTAAGTATTTCGAGTATTTCGAGTGTTTCAAGTATATGAAGAATTTCAAGTACTTCAAGTCTGGGGTTTTTTCAAGTCCAGTAAACACATTTTTGTTTTTTGTTTTTTGGTGTTTCTGGAACCGCATTTAATTAGTAGTATTCAAAAACACAGCAAAATTTTGCTAATTAGACCTTTAAAAACTATAGAAGTAAAACAAGTATCAAACATTTCTAGTAATTCAAATACTTCAAATTTCTTGTAATTGAAAAACTTCGTGTTTTCGTGTATTTCAGGAATTTCAAGTTTTTCCAATATTAAATGTATTTCAAGTTATTCAATTAATTCGAGTATTTTGTTTTTTGAATTAATTCGAGTATTTTTTTTTTTGAAGACCTTGAAGTATTTCTATTATTTTAAGTAATTCATGTGATTCATGTTGTTAATTCAAGTTGTTTAAGTCATTCAAGCATTTCATTATTTTCAAGGACTTTAAGTATTTCGAAATGATTTAAAATTTTTCGATTCATATATTTCAATTATTTCAAAGATTCCAAGTATATTAAATTTTCAAGTTTCTATTATTTAAAGTCTTTCTGCTCTGTTTTTTTTTTGTTATTATATTGAGCATTTTAGGTTTGTCGAGTATTTTGATCATATGAAGCTTGATTTTTTTACGTGTTTCAGTGTTTTGAAAATATGTTAGTGATTTTGAATGTTGAGCAATTCTCTACGAAATCGGTCTTTTTTCTTCAATTTTAATTTTTGTATTTTTTAATCCGGCTGAAACTTTTTTGGTGCCTTCGGTATGCCCAAAAATATTGTAAATCATGGTTTGTCCATTTAATTTTCCATACAAATTCGGCATCGGGTACAAAATGATGTATGAAAATTCAAAAATCTGTATCTTTTGAAGGAATTTTGATCGATTTGGTGTCTTCGGCAAGTTGTGGTATGGATACGGACTACACTGGAAAAATAATACAGTAAAAAAAAATTTGATGATTTTATTTAACTTTTTATCACTAAAACTTGTTTACAAAAAAACACTATTTTTAATTTTTTTATTTTTGATATGTTTTAGAAGACATAAAATGCCAACTTTTCAGAATTTCCAGGTTGTGCAAAAATCACTGACCGAGTTACTGAATTTTTTAATCAATACTGATTTTTCAAAAATCGAAATTTTGGTCGTAAATTTTTCACTTCATTTTTCGATGTAAAATCAAATTTGCAATCAAAAGTACTTTACTAAAATTTTGATAAAGTGCACCGTTTTCAAATTTATAGCCATATTTAAGTGACTTTTTGAAAATAGTCGCAGTTTTCATTTTTTTAAATTGGTGCACATGTTTGCCCAGTTTTGAAAAAAATATTTTGAAAGCTGAGAAATTCTCTATATTTTGCTTATTCGGATGATACAACCTTTAGTTGCTGAGATATTGCAATGCAAAGGTTTAAAAACAGGAAAATTGATGTTTTCTAAGTTTCACCCAAACAACCCACCATTTTCTATCGTCAATATCTCAGCAACTGGTCCGATTTTCAATGTTAATATATGAAACAATTGTGAAATTTTCCGATCTTTTCGAAAAAATATTTTTGGAATTTTCAAATCAAGGCAAACATTTTAAAAGGAGCGTAATATTGAATGTTTGGCCTTTGTGAAATGTTAGTCTTGATTTGAAATTCCAAAAAATTTTTCGAAAGAGATCGGAAAATTCACAAATGTTTCATAACATTGAAAATCGGACCATTAGTGCTGAGATATTGACGATGAAATATGTGGGTTGTTTAGTGAAACAGAAAACATCAATTTGTTTTAAACCTTTGCATTACTATGCTCAGCAACAAAGATAAACATCAGCAAAGTCAAATAAGCAAAAATATGAAATTTTCTCAGCTTTTCAAAAATATTTTTCAAAACTGGGCAAACATGTGCACTAACTTAAAAAGATGAAGCTGCGACTATTTTCAAAAGTCACTTAAATATGGCTATAACGAAAGGTGCATATCAAAATTTCAGTAAAGTACTTTTTGATTGCAAATTTATTTTACATCGAAAAATTTTACGACAAAATTTCGATTTTTGAAAAATCAGTATTGATAAAAAATTCATAACTCGATCATGTAATTTCTGAAAAACCAAGAAGTTATTTAAGCCTTCAAACATATCAAAAAAAAAAAATTAAAAATAGTTGTTTTTAAATCAATTTTAGTGATATAAATAAAATCACCAAATACACATGTATTTTCCAGGTAGTCATATCCTACAATTGCCGAAGACAGTCGATCAAATTCCTTCAAGCCATTTAGACATTTTCATACATCATTTACTGTATGGACATGCCAATTTGTGGGTAAATGGACAAATAATGATCAAGCTTTGGGCATACCGAAGGCACCAAAAAAGTTTCAGTCGGATTAAAAAATACAAAAAAAAATCGAATGACCGAAATCCTAGAGAACTGCTCTGTTTTAAATGTTGTTGAAGTATTTTAAGAATTGTTGACACGTCAAATACTTCCTGTTAAAATATTTTATCATGTATTCCAAGCTACAAAAATATTTCATCTGTTCAAGTAATCTTTGAAAATATTTTAAATATTGAAAGTACAATAAATAGTTTATGTATTTCAAGTACCATTTTATTCGGGTTTTAGAATGATTTTCACTTTTTAAGAAATTTTTTTAAATTTTAAACTGTTTACTGTTTTATGTTATTAAAGTGTTTGATGAATCGAAAACATCGACAAATTTCTATTGTTCCAAGATTTCTTTTGTATATTCAGATGAGTTTCAATCATTATTATCACTTTTCAGTTTACATAAACTCCTTAAAATATGATGCTTTGATAATAATAACATACGGTTTTTAAAATTTTATTCAAAAAAGGAAAATTAAAAAAAATTAATTAAAATTTAAAATTAATTTAAATCAGTTATTTTATTTATTTAGAAACACTTAAAAAACTGGTATTTTTGTCAAACTTTTGCTCAAATAATTAAAGTATTTCATGTACTTGGTACTTGAAATACCATAAAAATCTTAAATTATTGAAATTCTTAAAAAAAATTAAATTAAAAAACATGAACATAATTGAAGTGCTTGAAAATTAAAAAAGAGTTAAGATGATTAAAATATTTGATACACTCCAAATATTTTTAAAACTGGAATCACTTGAAAATGAATAACTTTAAAAACTTAATATAATAGAATTACGTGAAATATTTGAAATAAAAGAAATATTTTAAATTTGGATGTGTAAATCGAGGGTTACAAACATGTATAAAACCAAAACAAAAATCATATTACTGAAAAATTATTAAATCCTCTAAAAAAATGATTTTCAATCACTCCTGAAACGTTTATAAAGATATTTCATGATTAAACTTAGTAAGAGACGATTAAATCTAAAAAAAATGAATTGAAATTATAGAAAAATTAAAATATTAACATTAACTGAATTACTTGAAATACATGACTTATTTGTATTACTTGAAATGCTTGAAAAACACAAAATACTTGAAGTACAGGAAATATTTTAAATTCTTTGTGAAATTAAAATAAATGAAAAAGATACATGAAATTTTTACTTCAACTACTTGAAACACTTGAAATACTACAAATATTAAAAATCAATTTGAAAAACTTGAAATCCATGAAATAGTTACAAATGTTGAAATGATTGTGTTCAAGAAATACTTGAAAACTTGATTTACTTGAAATGCTTAGAAAAAATTAATACTTGAAATTCATTAAACCCTTGAAATACTTGATGCACCGTGAGGGGGTGAGATTGGGTCATACAAATTTCTGCATTTTTGTATGAACCAATCTCACCCCTGATTGCGGTACTTATAAAACTTGAAATGCTGGAAATACTTATTATACTTAAAATCCATGAAAACTGCAAAAACTTGAATTACGTGAAATCTTTAAAACCCTTCACAAACTTGATACACTCGTATACCTGAAATACTTTACATATAAAAATTACTCGTAATATTTAAAATCAACTTAACATACTTCAAACTAATGAAATGCTTAAAATGATTGAAATGAATAAAAATCTTAGAAAGGAATGATTCATTCGTTGAAAAGCGAAATGTGATTAATCTGTTAATTAATTGTTTGTTTGAAAGTAAAAACGGTAAATTATGCAAATTATTAATCAAAATCGCTCCCAAAAGCCCATTGATTAAAAACATTAATTTATCCATCGCTGATGTAACATTACTAGTGTGGGTAGTGGTGCTGCTTGAAACATAACTTAGCCATCGATAGCGGAACAGGGCGGTTGGTGGTGGTGTTGTTGCAAGAGATTTCTCTACAATTGATCGAGTGAGTTCTTAGGAGAGCTCTCAAGTATATTTTTTGGCCAGGAGTATATTTTCAAGAAGTTTTATGTATTATAAATCTAATAAAACATACGCCGTTTTGAAAAGGTTGCTTGGAAACTTGGAGGGTGGAGGGTAAAGATCCGTTTGAAATATCTGGAGGGTGGGAAGTTGGAGGGTAACTAAACCGCGCTCGTCAAAATTCGTTCCACTACGCATGAGAACAAAAGACTGCGTTGCTCTAGTGTGAGTGCATGAAATGTTAGAAAGCTCCCTAGGCCAACAACAATCCACAGGTAGGTGGCGTCACAAAACAATGTTATTGAAACAGGAAAGCTTTTTCAGACATAAGATTCAGTTTGCGATTTCATGAACTATGTGCACGATATTGTGTTTTTTTCTTCATGATATCATAAAAAAGTTCACGATTTCATGAACAGCGAAAGTATGCGATTACATGCACATTTGTTCACGAATTTCAGAACGGTTTTTTCTCCGTGTGCAGGTGTTTTTTTTGGGAGCCATTAAAATTAATCGAGTTCGTTAATTCGATAAAACAACGCTGCAAAGGGGCGAAATCGATAAACGTTATTCTGTTGATGAATTCAAAATCTTGGTTTTTGCTTTAATTTGAAGCAAACGTTGGTTGATGGTTTTACAGAAATTCTTGTTTTCAAGCCGTTCGTAATTGGTATGAAAATATATTTATTCAGGTGACTTCAAACTCTGAGACTTCACAAAACATTTTCCAAAACATTATTATAATATATTGAGCAATTCTCTTAGATTTTGGTCATTCGTTTTTATTTGTATTTTTTTGATCCGGCTGAAACTTTTATGGTGCTCTAGGTATACCCAAAGAAGTAATTTTGCAACATTAGTTTGTCCATGTAATTTTTCATACAAAAATAATATATGAAAATTCAAAAATCTGTAATTTTGAAGGATGAGAACTACACTTAATTTCACTTTTTGTCGCTAAAACATTCAATATTACGCCCTTTTGAAATGTTAGTCTTGATTGAATTTTATTGAAAATATTGTTTTCAAAAAGATCGGAAAATTTCACGAATGTTTCATATATTAACATTGTAAATCGGACCATAAGTTGCTGGGATATCGACGTTAGAAAATGGTGGGTTGTTGGGATGAGACTTAGAAAACATCAATTTTTCTGTTATTAAACCTTTGCATGGCAATATCTCAGCAACTAAGGGTCGTATCAACAAAGTTCAAAAAAGCAAAATATAGAGATTTTTTTTCAGTTTTTCAAACATATTTTTTTTAAAAGTGGGCAAGCATGTGCACTAAAATTTCTTTTAAATACTTTTTGATTGCAAATTTGATTTTAAATCGAAAAATGAAGTTGAACAATTCTTTCGACCAATATTTCCATTTTTTGAAAAATCACTTTTGATTCAAAAATTCTTATCGCGGTCAAAGAATTTTTGCACAACCTGGAAATTTCTGAAAAGTTGGCATTTGATTTTCCCTAAAACATATATTTAAAAATAAAAAAAAGTTTTTTTTGCAAATCAAGTTTTAGTGACAAAAAGTTAAATTAAAATCCCATTTTTTTTACCGTATATATTTTTTTTCAGTGTAGTCCTTATCCATACCTACAACATTGCCAAAGACACCAAATCGATCAAAAAATTCCATCAAAAGATAAAGATTTTTGAATTTTCATACATAATTTTTGTATGGACAGTTGCCAAATTTGTATGGAAAATTATATGGACAAAATAATTATGCAAAATGGCTTGTTTGGGCATACCAAAAGCATCATATAATAAAATATCATAAAATAGACCGATTTTGTAGAGAATTGCTCTATTGTAGATGGGAAAAGTACATGATGCAATTTTTTTGCTTTCGGTATGCCCAAAGATGCCATTTTGCATCAAATTCCCCATAAAATGACATGTCCCATTTTTTTTAACAGTCGAGTAACGAAAAAATGGCAGAATTTTTGAAACTATTTTTGTTGTTTTTTACATGAGAAATACACTTTTATCAGAATTCTTTGTACGCCATCAAATCGGACGTTGGCGGAAAATTACACGATTAAATATAAATATTGTTAAATATAAATGTCAGTAGAAAAGTTCTCTGTCTCTTGAAACTATACATCAAAAAAGAAAATAAAACGAATGCAGATAACGACGTCGTCGAGTATTAATTTAAATTGCATTTGAGACAAGGAAACTTAAAAACAAAAAAGCTTTTCTTTTTTTAAGATTTGTAAATAATGGCTTCACAAAAATCTCACGTTTTTGTTAAAATTGCAAAAATCCTTAATTCAAAAAAAAAAGAGCAAAACATTAAATGATGTTTGTTACATTTGTTTCAAAATAACTATACTGCCAGATTTGTTTTTTTATTTGGCAAACATTTGATTTTTAAATCAAAAATAAAAATCACTGACATTATAAAAAAGCTGCTAATCAACCCCTTTTCTCATTTTGTTCTCCTCATGTTTATGAGTTGTAGTCAGACTAAAGTATGATATCCCCTTCTGTAAAAACTTTACATTGACCTAATTTGAAATCCTCTAAAACCCATTTCTATTAAGTTCAAATTTAATTCCACTCCCATCGAAATCAAACCAACCAACTTCATTACACAATACACATTCGAATGTTCCTGCCCCCGTTTTAACCCGTTCTCCCGTGATTGCACATTGCAATATTCATAAAATCAAAAATCGATAATCGACTGAAAATTATCGAAAAGAGGTACTTAGAAGCGAATCACTACCATCCTCAGAACGAGCGCGCTGAAAAAGGGGCAAAAATCTCCACCGTTGGAATGTTTCCTCTTTGCGGATGATTCCGAACTTCGAACTAATCTAGTGGAAAACGGGTTTCTCCCCCCGATTCTGGTGCCCAACACTCGTTGCTGGTTTCTGAGGTTGCACTCCCGTTCTGTAAAATTGATAACATTAGGTTCGGTGTAAAAAAGAAGAAGCACACACTGGGGCAGAATATTTTTCTTTCATTTCTCCTTCTTATCGGCTCGGTTTCCATGAATCGAGTCGGTATTGCGAAAATACAATTTTGAACAATTAGGTTTTTCTTCGAACTTTAAAAAAAGTCTGTTTATTAACACTCACTTTTTTCCACGTGCTTCTTATTTCGATTGATTTGATATATTTTTAAATGTAACAATTCTTTTTTAAAGTTTCATTTTTCCGAATCATTTTTAAAGTTCCAGCGCCCTGCTGCTCAAGCTGCGGAGATTCCCAGGCTATCGCATTCCGCTGCTGGCGTGGCACGGTCATTGAAAATGTATGAGACAACCGCCCTCCAATCTATCCCGCAGATATTTTTCCCGGGAAATCGGCAACCGCAGCGCGCGCCATCGTGGAAAACGTTGCCCTCCCCCTCTTTTCCTCCAAATCCCGGCAAGGAATGGTATCGTATTTTAAGTTCATCTGACAGTGAGGAGAAACGAGGACGACAACGTCAACAACGTGAAAGCATGTGATACAATGATAATAACGATAATAAAATAAAAGTAATAATCCGCAGTGACTTCCCCTCTGGATGGTTTTTTGCTCTCGGTTTGAGCAAAAAATATAAAGCTTCTCATCCTTGTGGGTGGTGGTGTCAGCTGCGTGCGTTTGATCTTTAGCTGCAAAAAAACAATTGTAACCATGGTCTTGTAGGTTTGTCTGTTGACAATTGTTGGGCGGATCAACATATTGACTCACATGTTAAATGAATTCATCACTTTAAGTTGTTTCGTACTAGTATCTCAGATGTTTTATTTTTAAATTGGACTTCATAAGTGTTTTTTGAGGCGGACTGCATTATTAAATTAAGCTTTCATTTTTTATCAGTGTATATAACAATGCCTGTATTAATAATGAGTTTTCCGCCAATTATCCAGAAGAAATTATGCAAATGAGTATAGTAACATCAATGAAAAGAAAAGCATGTTTATGGCTAGTAGCAGAAATAATATTTTTGCCTTCCTCACCCTTCTCAGGAAAGGCTATAAAATCACTCGAAAAACAAAATTCCTACTTTCATTTTTTAAAGGGTTAAAATGGATGAAAATAAACGTTTTTATGCATGTTTCTATTGTAAAATTGTCTCAGAAACACGAATATGACAAAATTTTCACCAGAAAATTGGATCTAAGGGATCCCCCGAGCAAAAATTTACAACTAAAAAATTCACTAAAAGTAAAAGTGTCTATTTAATTTGTTAAACTGCCTTACCTAAAGCGTTCTCAGTCCCAGATAGGGCGTCCAATTTTCCCGGGTTTTGAATTTCCCGGGAAACGGGAAAAATATTTTTTGAATTCCGGGAATTCCCGGGATCCCGGGAAATTTTTGCAGCAGTCATAAAATCTATGTTTTCATCATATTTGTTACGTTTTTCTAGCTTAAATCATAGAATTAGCTCAAAACTGTTAAAGGTGATAAGCTACACTTCAATCTGAACATGGACAGCAGTCTTTAGATAGTGTAAAACACAATTTAAAAAATGTGTTCTTTGATGTGCTTTGGAATTTAATTGAACCAGAATTTTGAATATATTTCTTTTATTTTTTGATTTATATAATATAACTACAAAAGCTTATACAATTTCATTGAAAGTGTCTAAAACAACAAGAAACAAAATTATACCAGACAATGCAACACTTTGGATAAGTTTCGAATTTTATGTTTTATATTTAAAAACATATTTTAAAATTTATCTTTAAGTCACTACCAATCAACTACCAACTGGGGATAATCGGGACTACAGTCTGAATAGGTACAGGAGATTTTAGAGCAATAAATTTGGAAATTTGTGTACTAATTGTTTTGATCTGTTCCTGTTGTAATCGAAATCAATCAAAACAATCAGAACATTATTCAAAAACAAATTAGCTTAAACAGCTGTCTTAATTCGTTACTTTTTCCTGATTTGCTCCAGATGCCGGTTTATGATGAAAAGTTAAATAATTTTTAAAATATTATGCTTTTTCAAGTTTAAAGTCATAAATGAACGTGAATATAATAATAAGTCTTTTTTAAATAAATAAAATTTAGTAGAAAATATCTAAGGCGCAAAGCATTTTGCGGATCTGTAAACAAAAATTTTAACAATTTTCCCTGCCAAATTAATGTTGTCATATGCCGAATAAAAATTTTAATGCTTTAAAATGCTTATCGATTACTAATTTCCACAACCAAATCTGAATTTCTAGACCAAAATTTGATATGTTTTCAATTTCGGGAATTCCCGGGACAAAATATGAAAAATCCCGGGATTCGGGAATTCCCGGTTTTGGAAAAATCCCGGGATTTTTGTCCCGGGAATTCCCGGGATGGACGCACTAGTCCCTGATGGTAGTCTCAGATGTCCCCTACAAGCTGCAGGTCGAACCGAGTTGATATCTGGATGGAACACTTTTTTATTTGAGTTTGAAAATTATGCTATTTTTTCACTAAAATGCCAATAACTCCCTTTAGAATTAACCAATTGGGATGCTTCTCCCTGCATTTTGTTGCATTTTTTAAGCCCTCCAAGATGCATTTTGAATTTTGAAATTTAATTGAATTTTGCCTAAGTTATAGCCTTTTTAAGATGTTTGACGTTTTTGAACCTTCAAACTTTGTGTCCCGATTTGCCCCACTTCCCGTTGACCTAGAGTGCTCATATTTTGACCAGATGCTAGTTTTATATGTAAAAACAACCCCTGAAAATTTCAGGCAGATTGGTGAGGTCCAAACGACGTCCCATACAAGGGGGTATGCCCTGTTCGTGGACTCGCTCTTAAGTACTTCCAAAGTTATGCTAAAATAAACGATTCTAACAAAAGTCCGGAAGATTGTAAAAATTGTAAGAAACCCCGTCATAATATACATTGTTGGAAAGGTATTTGAAAGACCTTTCCAACGAATTCAAAAGTTTGAAGTTCAGACAACCCTATCAAAAGTTATGTGCACTTAAGTGTTATTTATGCACTTTTTAGAGGCCGGATCTCATATATTTCAAAGAAAACGTTGTTCGGATCTATCATGCGACCTGTCGATGGATAGATGATCAAAAGACCTTTCCAACGAGTTCAAAAGTTCAAAGATCTGACAACCTTATCAAAAGTTATGTGCACTTAAGGCGTCATCCATAAAGTATGTCACGTTAAAATCGGCCAAAATTTACCCCCCTCCCCCCTATGTCACACTTTTTTACGCTTGCTCTGACCCCCCCTCAGAAAGTACGTCACGTTTTGTCGGACCCCCTCCGCACTATCTTGTTTTTTTTTGTACAATTTTACACAGTAAAAAAAAATCATGGAAATATTACATCTGGGAAGGGGTACATCTTTTATGTCAGAAAAAATTTGTAATTTTACCTCTGAAAATGAGTAATTTTACCAATTTTCTGGTGTAATGACACTTTTTTAGTCTAAATTTAGGTAAAATTACATCAATAAATCTGTAATGTAATGTAGCATGATTTATGAAAAGGATGATTTTGAAATACGGAATTTATTCGAGAATGTTTTTAATTTTTACAGGATTTTTGGATTTTGTTCAATGTTGTAGTGATAAAAATCACCATCACAGTTTTTTGAAGAATATTAAATCTATCATCAAAAACTCTGTTTCTTAAAGCCATGAATCGTATTTGATTTATGAGTAAAAATTATCAAACATTAAATTTTTAAAGCTATATTTAAAAAAATAATTTTCAATGTTAAAGAAATAGTCTTGCGTGACGTCACAGTCTCACGTACCCCCCCTCTCCCCATTGTCACACCTTGTCACACTTTCGACAACCCCCCCTCCCCCCCTAGAGCGTGACGTACTTTATGGATGACGCCTAAGTGTTATTTATGCAATTTTTAGAGGCCGAATCTTATACATTTCGATGAAAACGTTGTCCGGATCTATCATGCGACCTGTCGATGGATAGGTGATTAAAAGACCTTTCCAATGAGTTCAAAAGATTGAAGATCTGACAACCCTATCAAATGTTATAAGCACTTAAGTGTTATTTATAAACTTTTTAGAGACCGGATCTCATATATTTCGATGAAAACGTTGTCCGGATCTACCATGCGACCTACTGTTGGATAGGTAATCAAAAGACCTTTCCAACGAGTTCAATAGATTGCAGATCTGATCTATTGAACTCGTTGGAAAGGTCTTTTGATTACCTATCCAACAGTAGGTCGCATGGTAGATCCGGACAACGTTTTCATCGAAATATATGAGATCCGGTCTCTATCAAAAGTCATAAGCACATAAGTGCCCTGAATTATGAAGATCAGACTACTCAATCTGATGGTATGAACAATGAATCAAGTTGATAGAACACTGATAGATCCGCCCTTTTGTATCTATTTTGGATAGCATTACCCTCTGAATGTGAGAAAGGCACTAACCACCTAAGGGTGGATTAAGTAACGTTTTTTTAAATTAATACTGTTTTTTCCATAGATTATTAATTTATTTAATAAAACTTGGTAAAATTTGTGCAAATCTTCAAAAAAGGAATTTAACACCTGTCCAAATGTTTTGAATCATTTTTTTTCGAGAAAACAATGTTTTTGCGGTTCTTTGCGCAACATCAATTTCCATATAAAACAAATCTTTTTTGTATGGAGCGTGGACCTACGCTGCTGAAACACTTTTTCCATTAGTACCTCCCTTAACATCAATCATTTAAAACTCGTAAAACATCTAAATTCAAAAGTAACAATGTTTAATTCTTAATTATTTAAATATATATGATCTTGGTTCTATCTTTACACAGCCAGCTGTCTAAGATTAATCCATATCATTTAAAATTTAACAACAGTTAAACGGGAAATGTCTCATCCGCAGCATCCGATTGCTTGCCTTGAGAATAAAACATTATAGCTTTGAACAAACACTATGATTTTGGGTCGCATCATCATCTTCCATGATGAATCCTGACCAAACCCTATCCTACTAACAAATTTTCAGGTTCCTGGCGCTTTTGGGGTGTAAGCACAGAATAAATCAGCTGCCCTAGTAGCAACCTGCGCTAACTAACATTCCCGTCCCTTAAAATCGAGATCTACAAACTGACATGGCGGGCGCCGTTGGTGGCCAATGACTGTTACCTATTCGCAACTGATCTTGTTTTGGCAATCATGGTGTTTTATCTTTTCGGCGCATTCATACATGCTGTTGATAAGGGAAACACCACTAGAAGTCTACATCGAAGCCTATGATCAGTAGTGCTGAAAGGATATTACGGTTGGTGTCAGTCGCCAGCCAGCGACAAGTTAAGACGTGTTTTGCTCGTGTTGTCATCTCGCGTGCTTAGAAGTTTTTGACAGATGGAGGTGGAGGAATCCTCCGAGGAGGAAGATTTTCGTCCCGTCCGCGGGAATCGGAAGCGCAAGAAGTCCAGCGAGGTCACTGGAATCGGCATCGAAGGAGAAAAAGTTGAGAAGACCCTGCTCAACAACAACAAGTTCAGCCCGCTAGCGGATAACAAAAACAACAACAATGCCAGCCCAGCAGGAGGGGACGCCCCGGCGGCCAGTCAGCAGGTAAACAAAAGCAACCACCTTTGGTGGTGAAGAACACCACGGATTTTTACAAGCTCGTGGCGATAGTGGAAAGTTGTAAATTAGGTTTTAAACCGACTACAAACTAACCCGATTTGGAACCAAGGTGACCTGCTTCTCTGTCAAAGATTTTGACAAGTTGCAAGAGCTACTCAAGAAGAAGAAAGTGGAATTCTACACCCACGATCGGCGGAGCGAACGAAATCATCGGGTGGTTCTTCGTGGTTTTCCTGATGAACTGAAACCGGACGAGGTCAAGTACCTGCTGAAGAGGGATCTCAAGCTGGACGCGCTGGAGGTGCATGCCATCAAGCGGAAGGAAAAGTCCACCGTGGACGAAACTCCGTACATTGTGGTCTTCCCCAAGGGATACACCAATCTGAAGAAGCTCTCTGCAATGAAGGTTGTGGCAAGCACTATCATCCGGTGGGAGGCCTACCGGAACAAGCGGCCGAACGTGACCCAGTGCAGGAACTGCTTGCAGCTGGGTAATGGAACCAGGAACTGTCACCTGAACGGCAGGTGCAACAACAGTGGGGGTCCCCACAAGACGGACGAGTGCAAAGTCCAAGAAGCCGAGCCGAAGCGGTGTGCCAACTGCTCTGGAGCCCACGAAGCCACGGACCGCAGCTGCCCTAAGCGTGCGGACTTCATCCGGAGGCGCCAGCAGGCGTCGAAACCGAAACCGCCGGCAAGGAAGGCGGAGAAGCAGAGTCCAGCAGTTCCGGCGTTTACGCCGGCGGAGTTCCCTCCGCTGCCGGGCGCAGTTCCAGACGGAAAATCCAAGGATCGCCCTCGTTCCGCAGGAAGCAGCCAAGGTGGCCCCCGAGACGGTGGAGCCACGGAGAAGGAAGCCGGGGAGGTACTCTACAGTTCGGCTGAGCTGTGGGGGATTTTCTCCGAGTACATCGGCAGGTTCAAGACCTGCAAGACCCGCTTGGACCAAGTAACCCTCGTCAGTTACATGATCTCCAAGTATGGAATCTAAGGAGTTTTTGTTTTGTTATTATATATTGTTTTACTGATCCTCGGTCCCAACCTGGTCACAGCACCTAAAAGGACCTAATAAAAATAAGTTAAGAAAAAAAAGGATATTACGGTTCTGTTCCGCAACGGAGGGGCAACTATGGGTGGGCTGAGCTCATGCTTAAATTTGATATCAGAAAATCCTTCAGGATTACATCATAATTAATACTAAATGGTTCTTTATGGTTATTCCGGCTTCTTTAATAAATTTTGATTAACAGACATTGACATTGATTAATCATAATCTGTACCAGATTTGCAAGATTTTGAATTTTCTGCCAATTTAGAAAAAAATGATTATAAGGAATGATTATAAACAAAGATCGAAAAGTTAAGTAAATATTAATTTTATTCAAAATAAAAACTAAATCTTCCTGAGATTAAAAAAATTACAAAAACATCTCAATTCTACAAACATATGAACTAATTCATATCCTCCCTCTCCTTCCCTATTCGAAATTGTACGATTTTCGATTGCCAGATTTTACCAAATTTTTCCAAATTTGGCCGGGTAACCCTGTGTGCAGTTCACCATGCCCCACCTTTTGACCTTCACAGATCCCAAAATTCGATTTCAATCTTGAGATAAAAACTCCGTGTATCTGAAAAGTCCCAAGCAATACTTACAACTTTGTCGAGGGCACCAAATTGATCAGAAAGCCAGATCTTAATATGCAGATTGATGGATGTTTTAATAGCATTTTGTATTGTATTGCTGCCAAATTTGTATGGAGTCTTTTATGGACGAACTAAAGATGTAAAATGGGAGGAGAGGGGGGGGGGGTCTGGTTTAGATTGGCCCGTACAGAAATGCTAAAATCTGTTTGAACCAATTTCACCACCAGACCCAAGCAAATGCAGAATCAGAAGCAGTTGTAAGAAATGTTTGAACCAAACCATCAAAAAATATTTTATTATTTTTAGTTCAATCTTTCATTAAATTATGATTTACAATGTGCTCCATTTTCGATCCAAAAATGCAACACCATTCACATTTCCTCCTCTAAATTGCGCTTTTTTACATTGTTTTCATGCCGGTTTCCACACGGGGCCAAACAGTATGCAAAAGTGCCGTCAGCAGTGCTGATATCAGAACGCGAAACCACGCTTGTCACGCCTGAGTCGTGCGTTCACAAACTAAAGCCAAAAAGCCTCATCGAAGCTCAAGAGACAATAACTTAACTGACGATGATACTGATGGGACATCGATGGATCGTTCGGAAGGGGTGTTTTGACGGGTGAAAACCCCCGCATCAACACTTCCACCAGTAGTGTGTAGTGTTTAGTGTGGAGAGCCGCGGCGTGGCGTGGCGTGACGCGCGAGTCTATAAAAGCTATTGATAACTCATAAACGCTCGCCAGTCGTCAGTCGCCGACACTCCGAGCAAACACTTAATAAAAACAGCAGCCGCTAAGTTAAACCGGTATCGCTAGGACAAACGTGGAAGTTTTGTCTCAGTCGTGAAAAGAATAACAGAACCGTGAATCAACGAACGACCGTGAAAAGTTCAGCCTGCAAAAGAGCGCTTCTCTTTAGTGGAAATTCCAAAAAGGTGTGTTGTTTTTTAGCAAACTTTTGACGGCGACAATTTCACACGGCAATTTGCACAAAATCAAACGAATCTAGTTTCAAACGACAAACATCTGTGTTCTAAGTGAAGGTGCGGTTTATTGTTCCAGTACTTGGGTTTGTGAGCGAATCAACGACGGGAAAAGCCGCTAGCATGAAATTCTACGCGTTAACCTTGCTGGTGACGATGAGCGTTGTGATGTCGTTTGCCGTTGTTGTTGCTGGACAGAGTGCAGCGGAAGTTCCGCCACCGGCAGTACGCGAAAATGATGAGGTGCAACGCAGTGAGTTCAATTTGTTTATATAGGCTGTGATTTACTCTAGATTAATTAAAATGTTGTCTTTTTCGCAATAAAAAAACCTAAATTATAATTCATATTTGGCGACAGGAACAAAATCTCTGAAATAGTGTAAATTTTTATCTTGTTATGTATTTTGTACGAATAGGTAACATTAATCCATACCATTTGTTCTGGTTTGATTCTTATTCAAGAAAAATCCCACATTCAAGCAGTGCTCGTGCCACAACCAACGTCCAAAAGTGTAATTCTTATGCAATAATTGCTGGACTTTACAAAAAATACTTTCAAGAGCAGAAAATTTTGGTTTAAGGATTAAAAGTTTGAATCACTGGTCAAAAGTCATCACTTTTTCACATTTTTTTTTGATAAAATCGCGATAATCGTGATGGTTTTAAACAAACCCGTTATGTTTTTGCCTTCCTCACCTTACTGAGGAAAGGCTATAAAATCACTCGAAAAATGAACTTATTAATTTGACCTCGATCCACCTTCACGTATACATATCGACTCAGAATCATGTTCTGAGCAAATGTCTGTGTGGATGTGTGTAGGTGGGTGGACAAAAAAAATTGTCACTCGATTATCTCCGGACTGGATGAACGGATTTTGACCGTATTAGTCTCATTCGATCCGTCTTGGAGGCCTTTCAAATGAGCCTCAAACATCGAGGATTTGACAACCCTATCAAAAGTTATTCGCACTTAAGTGTTATTTATACACTTTTTGGAAGCCGGATCTCAGATATTTCAATGAATATGAAGTCCGGGTCCATCATGCGACCAGTCGTTAGTTGGATAATCGAAAGACCTTCCAAATGAGCCTAGAACATTGAGGATCTGACAACCCTATCAAAAGTTATTAGCACTTAAGTGTTATTTATACACTTTTTGGAGGCCGGATCTCATAGTTGACCAACTCGAAATGATTTTAAAACTATTTTTTAACTTTTTTATGAAAACTATGTTTTTGGGCGTTAAAAATGAAAAGGATCGTACCGCCCCACCGTCACGAGATATTAAAGAATGGACCTCGGATTCGTGACCAGGGACCAACGAGCAGAAGTTTCACGGAAATTGAAAATGGGTAGGGACAACTGCTGTGTGAGTTGGTGACCCACATTTAGGGCCTTTTTATTATCGCCAAGTATTTGGTCATAAGAAATTTGTTCTAAAATGTCAGTTGGGTGAATTAAATATTTCTGAAACATGTTTTTTATAATTCAAAATATAATAAAAATACGGAGCCAAATTTTCAACTGTCACTGAAAAAATCGATAACACAATGAAATAGAATAATAATTATTTTGCATTTTTTGACATTGTGTAAGTTATTAAGGATTTTTGTGATTTTATTACTATTAAACAATATTTAAATATAGGATTAAATTCTGAAAATACCAACGTTTGATTTGTTAAATCTCTCTTAAAAATGAATGTGCAATTAAAGCAGGGGTGCTCAAAGTGTTTGAGTGGCGGGGCAAATATGAAAATGGTTTTTAAATAACGTTATTTCAAACTAAAAGATTGTGGAATAGTAATTACTATAAACTTTAAGACAAATTTAATTACGGGTCATTCCATCTGAAGCGGAACAGCATTTGAAAATTACCCTCTCCGATCCTGCTCAAATTTGGCAGAGCTGTTGATACTATCAAAACATGCAAGAATCCCGAATTTCATCCAAATCGGACCACCCCCTCCATTTTTGTACCTCCCCAAAAAATCGACTTTTTGGCGATTTTTGACCAAACCTCCCAGTTTCAAACGACGATAACTCAGGAACCACAAATCTTAGAGGGTCGGTCTTAGGCTCAATTTTGAAGGAAATTGGACGTAGAATCCATTTCCGTGATCAAAATTTTGATTAATTTATTTTTTCTACCTGTATTGCGCAATTGAAATCTTTTAACGGCCGTATCTCAAAACACCCCAACTTATTTTTTTTATTTGACCTCTCCATCGTGTTCCCCGGCCAATTTTACATAAGAATCACTTATCGACAGAAATGAATATGTTTCGTTCCAGAGATATCGAATTTTAAAGTTTTGTGTTTTCGAAATTACCTACATCAGCTTCATTCGCCGCATCTGCTAGAAGCACACAGGCGGGCTGTTCAATAACTGCTACCTGGTGTTCTGGGAGATGATTAATTTAATTTATATTTTTATAATTTTACGCAAATATTTATTCATATAGCTAATACCTAGAAATTCGTGTTCCCCGGCCAATTTTACATAAGAATCACTTATCGACAGAAATGAATATGTTTCGTTCCAGAGATATCGAATTTTAAAGTTTTGTGTTTTCGAAATTACCTACATCAGCTTCATTCGCCGCATCTGCTAGAAGCACACAGGCGGGCTGATCAATAACTGCTACCTGGCCATTTATTGAAATAATATTTCATCATAAATAATCTTTATCAAATTGGACAAAAATTTACTGTATAACACTGTAGGAAACTGGAGTTGAATCACGAATGTTTATCTGCTAAAAAAAAATGAATGAAGTGAATTTCTGTGCTAACCCACAGGACAGAGCAATAACGACACACAGTAAAGGGCAGAATTGGATTCCGACGGAGCGAGCAGGAAAATGCAATTAATCTTGTTAGTAACACTGAACAATAAGTGCACGATACATTAGTGAGTAAAAAATATGAACTAAAATTAATAAAATGATTACGTTGACGTTGACGTTGACGTTGACGTTAATTGATACGTTGTACTCTAATGAAGGACGATCACAAGGAGCAGGAAAAGGATTTCTGGAAAGTATAAAACTGAAAAATGTAAGAAAATCACAAAGTTTAATCTGCTGCAAAGCGGCTAATTCCCCAAATTTAGTTGCGATGATTTCGACACCGTCCGAACAACAGTATTTTTTTCTTATATCATTCTTGGATTCTTTTTATCAAATGGAGCTGGCTCACAATATAAAATTGATTTAATATCATCAATCATTTAAACCATAAATCGGATTTGCCAAATTATGGTAAAGTGTCAATAATTAACTATAACAATAATAATAATAATAAAGCAGGTTTTGGGGTTTTTGCTGAATGGCACTATTTTGCTACCGCCCATGATAAAGGCCCTAGTCATGACCTCGGAGGTACTCTAAAACGGTTAGCAACACGTAAAATTACCCAATTAATATTCCTTTCACAAAAATAGATTGATCAAGGTAGGGAACAGCATCTTATTCCAGCGTTCCTCTAATCTTGCCATATCAGCGCTTTGGCATTCAATTACAGCTGATTAAAAGCGTTTTCAACTGAAATCGAGTGATAAATAGCTCAATAATAAGTAAACAAGCAAGTTTCCATTAAAAGTTTTGCAAAAATTGTTGTTTAAATAGTGAAAATGAGCAAATTGGACAAAACTAGGAGCGTGGACTTAACCTGCCAAACATACTAGAATTTCTAGGTATTAGCTATATGAATAAATATTTGCGTAAAATTATAAAAATATAAATTAAATTAATCATCTCCCAGAACACCAGGTAGCAGTTATTGAACAGCCCGCCTGTGTGCTTCTAGCAGATGCGGCGAATGAAGCTGATGTAGGTAATCTCGAAAACACAAAACTTTAAAATTCGATATCTCTGGAACGAAACATATTCATTTCTGTCGATAAGTGATTCTTATGTAAAATTGGCCGGGGAACACGATGGAGAGGTCAAATAAAAAAAATAAGTTGGGGTGTTTTGAGATACGGCCGTTAAAAGATTTCAATTGCGCAATACAGGTAGAAAAAATAAATTAATCAAAATTTTGATCACGGAAATGGATTCTACGTCCAATTTCCTTCAAAATTGAGCCTAAGACCGACCCTCTAAGATTTGTGGTTCCTGAGTTATCGTCGTTTGAAACTGGGAGGTTTGGTCAAAAATCGCCAAAAAGTCGATTTTTTGGGGAGGTACAAAAATGGAGGGGGTGGTCCGATTTGGATGAAATTCGGGATTCTTGCATGTTTTGATAGTATCAACAGCTCAGCCAAATTTGAGCAGGATCGGAGAGGGTAATTTTTAAATTTGCACTTTTTCGTGCACAGTTGAGATGGAATGACCCTTACTTAAGCCGACTAGGAACCAGGCCCCAGCACCGAAAAGGACTTAATAAAAATAATTTTATGAAAAAAGATTGTTAAATACATCTTGCAGCTGATGTTTTTGGAAATTTTGTTTTTTTTTTACATTTTCGTTATTTAACAGTCCCCACGGGACTGTATGAGCTACAGCGTGGTGCAGATCCGTTACGCTATGCTATGCTATGCTTTGAATGTATCATTAGTTTTATATTAGTAACAAATAGAAATGTTCACTAAAACTTAATTTGAAAAAAATCATAAATCACTTTTAGGTGACCATTTTATATGATCATTTAAGATGGGCCCGTAAGCAACATTTGAATTAAAGCTACTAAATAATTTGAAAACAGATAAAGAGAATTTGTCGCTAGTGTGCTATCTAGTAACAAGTCAACTGTTAAAGTGACAAGTGACGAATTCATAGTTGTGATTATTTTTCTATTGACATGTAATTTTATGTAGTTTTAAGAACACTTTTTGCGTATTTTTTGTTGTCGTTTAATTAAATTATCTTAATTTCACTTTGGTAATTGTTGCTTTTGATCTATTTCATCATATAATAAATTTGAGGCATTTTAAAAACTACATTGTAGCTCATTTTTGCTAAACTCCAAAGCTGCAATTCGAAATTCGATGGCATTACAAACACAAAAAGAAACAGCAAATTACTCAACGCTGAGCTGATTTGCATACTACGTATTTGCCCCACTCACACGTGCAATGACCACTAATCAAAACTATTTGCCACTTCCCCGGTAAGCAGGTGATGACCCTAGCCAATTGATAAGAATCAACAGCCGGGAGCACACACACACATTCACTTTCAAAATATTATTGATTTGGTGAGTCATCTGTTGCGCATTAGTGGATGAATGTTCAAAGTTTTATTTCAATTTATTTGTTCTATTAAATTTATAATTATGAAAATGGATTCAAGACATGGAAATAAACATTTGTTTGTAAAAACTCCAAAAAATGCAAAGATATAATATATAAATTTTACATTCTATGGAATTTTTCAACAAACTTGTCTGTTTTTGATTGCTATTGATATCTTGGAATTTGTGGATGCAGGTGTTAACATACAAATTTTATCACAACTTTGAGGTTTTGTTCAATAAAAAAAAAACATAGAGTTGGTTCTACGACATAATTGAGCACTTAAATATATTATAGTATTCACATTTGAACTTAAACAACGTTTAACCTAATATTAATCATTTTTCTTAAATCAAATTTTATCACACTCAGAGATGCAATACTTTCATGATTTTGTTTACTGTGTAAAATGTCGTTGCAAGTGATGCATCCAACCACCCATTATGTGACAATTAGGTACGTGCTAAACCACGAAGCTCAGGTGGAAAAGCCCTGTTGTTGGTGGGTTCCTTCAACAACACTCAATGGATAGTGTCAGCAAGTCGTCGCTGTCGTGCTAACTTGTCGTATGTACATTTTGGGTCAAATTGAGTTAAGAACGCCATTTTGTGCAGCTCACAATGCCTCAGTTTTTAGCCTTCAAAGATCCCCAAAATTCGATTTCAATCCTGAGAACTTTGTGCATTTTTGTCACTTTTCATACATGAAAGTAGTTTCAATCTTGACGTGCTATCTTGACACAGTCTGAAAAATGATGTAAGTGCGACAATTTGCCAAAGCGATTTCAGGTCAGGATGCGTTTGACGCACGTACAAGTTAGACTACCGTAAACATTTATAATTATAACTCGGGACTCCAGCAACCAATTTCAACCAAACTTCGGGATAATGCACAGAATGGTCAGCCAAACAAAACGTGTTTGTTGTTGTTTACATTGCGTGCTCTGGTTTTTGTTTATTCAAGGTCAAACATTAAAACGCGTTTTTCTCAGAACGTTAAAAAGCAACTTACGACAAGTTAGCACGACGGCGTCGAAGTGATTGGCTACCTTTGTGAAAACTTTGGAGAGCACTTTGAAAAATTGATATTATTTTTTCAATTGTTCATTTTTTTTTGTTAAATTTAAATAAAATAATGCTTAAAATAATGTAAGTGCCCTAATTTGCCGTTACATTATATTTTCTCAATTATTTTTTTTCTGTGTACTGGCATCATGGTGCGTTGATGACGATGTTTGATTTGGATAAAACGTTAAACGCTTTATGGTTATTCGATGCGACACCGACCGCCATCGAGACGATCGTTCACACATTTAACGATGCACTGTTGGAAGTGTAACGTGATGGAAGATTGTTTTTATTTGTATTGGAATGATTTATATTTTGTCTTATTCCATGTTTTTTATTTAGTTTGAACTTTCCTGTTGTAATTTATTGTTTTTGGAAATGTTTATTTTATTTTAATTCCCATTTTATACACTTAAAAGTATCTAAAAAAAATATGCAAACTTTGTTTGAGATAACGTTTACCATAATGTTTGTTGTTGTTTCCTTCTTTTTGACGGTGGCCAGTGCCACCGGTTGACGACGGCCAACAACTCTGGGTGTCTGACAAGGGGGCACTCTCATGATTGATTATAGTTCCATGTTTACATTTGCATTCATGGTCGCGTCTGGCGGGATTTTGGTCGTATAAAAAGTATGATGATTCACATCTTCTGAGGTTGGTTGTGTTGAAAAAAGAAGGAAGTTTTGTTTGCTGAAGTTAAAGTTTGAACCTTCAATCAATTTTGGATTTGAATGTGTTGGAAATAAAATTATAGAAATAATAACACAGAATGGTTTTGCTAATTTGTTGAATCCAACTCCAAATAACAAACCACAATGATCCCTCCGGTGACAATTCCCATTTCAATTTGCTTGCGCACCACAATCGACGACCGTATCGAATGATGATGACGATGATTGAAAAAGCAATTAAATACCCATTACGGGAACTAATTACAAATTTCATTCACCTGGGAGGCTTACTGGGGCTGATCTTTGCCTCACTTTTGTCCTCGGGGGATGCATCGGATACACATTTGCACAAATTATAGCGCTCCCAACCCCTCAACACTCAAAGGTCACGTCATATGCAAATGTACTCCTCTATCGATTTTGGATGCTGGAGGCTTGCCCCCCCCAAGGGCTGTCGGTTTGTCTTGTCTGGCAATGTTTATGTTCAACCACCTGTGGAAGGCGGCCGGCGGTGTCCCAGTAAAGAACAAAACAATTACATTGCTTCTCAATTATCGTAAATTACCATCGACAATCCATACCATTGACATCCGCTTTCTCGCTATCTCTTGAGAAAGGCATTTCTATGGCTTGGGGCCAAAGGTTTTCTTGGATTGTTGGGCTGTCCTTGCCAGATGTACCTGACAGCTGGCAACATGTGTCCAACTTCTCTTCTGGTGGGAGGAATGATGAATGGAATGCTTTTGTTAGGATGCAACAGACTGCAGATATTCATTAGAGATTAAATTATGGTCTTTAATTAATTTTGAACTGAACGCAAACGAAGTATAATTAATCTGACGATTGTCTTTGCAATTACTTACTGGGCAGACGGTAACAACAAAATTCATGTCATTTCAATCACAAATACTGTATAAACATATCATAACAAGATTTGCTATTGGTCTGATATTGGCCAAAACAACTTTGTAAAGTAAATCTTTCCCTGTTCCTGAGGGGAACACCCGTGAAGAGTATCAGGGCCGGCATTAACAAAGCGGATTCAGTGACAGTTTATTAATCAACTTAATTTTAAAATGTTAAGATTAATGTTAACATTTCATAGGTTGTCTTCCTAAGGTGTCGTGATAAGGTCCAGTTTGTGACGATACACTACCTTCCCTTTACTAAGCAATCGAATCCAGAAGGGAAAAGATCGCCAGTTGTGTTGGTCCGAGCCGGGATTTGAACCCCGATCTACCGCTTACGAGGCGGAAGCGTTACCACTTGGCTACGTGGCTCGGTCTCAAAACAACTTTTTGATAACATTATTTGTTACGGAAGAATACCTCCATCTGGTTTTTGGTAACTAAAAATAATAACAAAGATTTGTTTGAAGAGCAACTAAAAGTATTATTAGTCTGTTATTACAATAACAATCCAATAACAAAAAAATCATACATTATGTAACATTCAATTTTATGCTCCTTTTCTGCCAAACTTTTGACATAAAATAAATTAGATTTTGATTCATGTAATGTCTCAAATTTGTCACCAATGATAATTTTGCTTTGTTTTTTTTCAGAATTAATTACAAAAAAACATTCCATACGGTATTTTATTATTAATTCGATTGTTTCTTGGTATGCAGGATTTGATGGTTTTTTTGCTTTCGCAGTCAAATTAACAAGGTTCAAACGATTTGTTGTTTGAAAATGCCCGACACATTAAAAAATGCATACATACCATACCAATCAGCATAGCGCACCAGGTACGCGTGCTGTAGCAAGAAGACGCTTCCATCTTTCTCGGTCTTGTGCTGCTACTCTCCAATTTCCCAGGTTACAGATCTTCCGGATATCACCATTCACTTGGTCTCCCCACCGTGCGCGCGGTTTCCCTGCTCTTCTGCCTGTTCCGCCAGCTGGTTCAGCGCGGTCAAATAGCAGTCTTACAGGCTGGCTTTCGTCCATTCTGGCGACATGGCCGGCCCACCTGAGCCTCCCGATCTTCGCCTGGGTGGCGATGGTCGGTTCTTCAAGAAACGCGTGCAGTTCGTGGTTCATGCGTCGTCGCCACACTCCGTCAGACACCTGCACTCCACCGTAGATCCGTTCGAAAACTCCAAGGGCACGTTCGTCCTCTTGCCGCATCGTCCGAGTCTCGTGGCCATAGAGGACTACCGGTCTAATCAGTGTTTTGTACATCGCCAGCTTCGTGCGGCGTTGCACTCGATCCGAAGTAAGGGTTTTCCGTAATCCGAAGTACGCACGATTTCCAGCAAAAATACGAGTCCGGATCTCTTTGCTGGTGTCATTGTCGGCGGTTACCAGCGATCCTAAGTACACGAACTCGCTCACCTCCTCCAACTCATCACCATCCACAGTTAGAGGGTGAGACTTGGGGGCCGACATCCTTCGAACCCCTTCCTCTCATGTACTTCGTCTTCGTCGTATTCATGCCAAGTCCTACACGCCTTGCTTGTACCTTCAGTCGGGTGTAGACATCCGTCACCGTCTCCAGGTTTCTTGCCACAATGTCGATGTCATCGGCAAAAGCAAGCAACTGGTAAGACTTGTTCATAATCGTGCCACTCGTTTCAATGCCCGCCCTTCGAATGATGCCCTCAAGAACGATGTCAAAAGCGCACAGGATAAGCCATCACCTTGCCGCAGCCCTCGGCGTGATCCGAAGGGTTCCGCTAAATCCCCCGAAACACGCACGTGACACATCACACCATCCAAGGTAGCCTTGATCAGTCGAGTCAGTTTATCCGGAAACCCGTTCTCGTGCATAATCTGCCATAGCTGCTCGCGGTCGACTGTATCATAGGCCGCCTTGAAATCGATGAAGATGTGATGTGTGGGCACGTTGTACTCACGACATTTCTCGAGGATTTGTCGGAGACAAAATATTTGGTCCGTGGTGGCGCGCGCACCAGTGAAGCCCGCTTGGTAGGGCCCCACGAACCTCCTTGCGTGGGGTGACAGCTGACGGCAGAGGATCTGGGAGAGGATATTGTAGGCCGCGTTGATAAGCGTAATGCCGCGGTAGTTGCCGCAGTCCAGCTTATCGCCCTTTTTGTAGATGGGGCACACGACACCATCCATCCATTCCTCCGGTAGCTTCTCCTCCTCCCAGATCTTGGAGATCACGCAGTGAAGCGCCCTCGCCAGTTTCTCTCCTCCATATTTGAAGAGCTCACCGGGTAACCGATCCTTGCCGGCAGCTCTGTTGTTCTTTAGTTTCCTGATCTCCCTCTTCACCGTCTCTAGATCAGGCTCTGGGAACTGTTCATCAGCTGCGGGCGCTCCAAGGTTGACTCCAACGCCGTCTCCGTCCGCTTCATCGCCGTTGAGGTGCTCGTTGAAGTACTGCTTCCACCTTTCCAACACCTCGCTCTTGCTTACGATTAGGTTCCCCTCGTTGTCCCTGCACACGTCGGCTCGCGGCACGAAGCCTTTGCGGGACCGGTTCACCTTCTCGTAAAACTTCCGCGTTTCATTAGCTCGGAATAGCTGCTCCATTTCCGCACAATCTCGGTCTTCTTGCTGGCGCTTCTTAAGCTTGAAGACCGCGACCTGCCGATTCTGAGCCTGCCTGTATCGTTCCACGTTCCCTCTCGTCGCCTTGTGCAGCTTCCTGTCGTAGGCTGCCTTCTTCTCGGCGGTAATCCGCTGGCACTCGTCGTCGTACCAATCGTTTCGACTGACTCGGATCGCACTACCCAGTGTGGCTTCCGCTGCACTGCCGATGGCTGAGCGTATGCGACTCCAACCATCTTCGAGCGAGGCTGCGCCAAGTTCCTCCTCACCTGGCAGATTCGCTTCCAGCTGCTGCGCGTAACCGTGGGCCACATCTCCGTTCTGCAGACACGCGGTGTTGAACGGAGGGCCCGCCGGCTTCGGCGTTGGTTGAACACCGTCGACAGCTTTGAGCGCATGTCAACTCCAACTAGGTAGTGGTCCGAGTCAATATTCGCACCGCGAAAGGTGCGCACGTTTGTTACGTCCGAGAAGAATCGGCCGTCGATCAGAACGTGGTCGATTTGCGTTTTCGTCCGTTGATCAGGTGATGTCCAGGTGGCTTTATGGATGTCCTTGCGTGGAAAATAAGTGCTTCTAACCACCATTCCACGAGAGGCTGCGAAGTAGATGCAGCGTTGGCCGTTGTCGTTCGTGACCATGTGTAGGCTTTCCGGGCCTATAGTTGGTCGAAACATTTCCTCTCTGCCGACATAAATAAAAACAAAAATGGTGTTGATTCATCCACAAATAAAAACGAATTGTTATGAAATGTATGATAGTTTCCGAATAACGTCATATTTTTTTAAACTTATATTGAAAGCATTGATAATCATTCAACAAATTTTACAATTCAAATGATTCACATCAAGTAACCAACCTGAACAAATGTATGCCAAATGGACCACAGCTTTCAAATGAAAAGAAAAAAAAAACTGGCCACAAATAACGCCCATTGGCCTACGGCGGTAACGAACTGGAAATGGTCGGAATCCGTTGTAAATAAGTTCCAGTTCCGATGGGTTTTTGTGACAAGGGTTTTTTTTTAAAGGTTTTGAGTGCTCTTAGAGTATCTATTTGTTCTAGGGTTGAGGTTCATTCCCTCCTTGTTTTTGAATTCAATTGAAAAGTACAAAATCTATAAAAAAGTATTTGTCGCTTGGCTCTGGTCTGGATTTTGGTTCGTTAACCAGTATGTAGCGGGCCGTTTTTGTTATTATCTCAAATTGATTCGGCTGTAGGGCCCTGTAAAAGTAGGTGTGGAAATCGGAAAATGTTCACATCCTCGAGCTGGTGTGATTGCAGCTCGGAACAAAAAAAAAACTCAGCTTGCAGGGAAAGGCCTGATGCAATCAACGACCGGCACACGATGTCCTGTTGGAACAAACCGTGAGAATCATACTCAGTAGGGAGAAGGCACGGAATGTTCGGTTTGAATAATTCTACCATAATATTGCAGTATGTAAATTGTTTGAGTTCTTCTTCTTAAACTTTAAAACAATAAAAATCAAGTCTGAAAGTAAGTATAACTATTTTTTCCGTTTGCAATACACAGATAGAAAATGCACAAAAAGCGAAAAAAAAAAAGCTGGAAATGTCTAGGCCATGCTGGGAGCGTTATTTAATAGCCTCACCGGAAGCGTCAGCACTAACAACAGGAGAAGGGGAATAACACAAACATTTCCTAAGGCTCCCACCTGCCACTCCGGAACGGCTGTGAAAATTGGATGAATTGAGCGGTGAACAATGTGAATAACTGTGATTATTGGTGTGATAATAGTATATAAAATGAAGAATTAAAAAAAATCGAATTCTTCGAAACGATGCAGATTATTCCGGATAGGGCGTCCAATTTTCCTGGGTTATGAATTTCCCGGGAAACTTTTGAAACAGTCATAAAATCTTTGCTTTCATTATATTTGTTAGGTTTTTTTCGAGCTTAAAATCAAAAGACCTTTCGAATGCAACTAAGAGAGTTGGAATTGATGAAGTTTTACGGAAATGCGAGCAATTTTAAGATTTTTTAGGTTTTTGGACCTCAAACTTCGAAGCCCGTTTTACCCTACTTCCCTTTGTCGTAGAGGGCTCATATTTGGCTTGAGTTCATCTTATCCCGGGCAGACGGTAATAACAAAATTCATGCCATTTCAATAACAAATACTGCTTAAACAATTCTTTAAAAGTGTCTAAAAAACAAAAAAAAAAAAGACAGATAAAATAAAATGATTCAAGTCATTGTAAAATTTTAGACAGAAAATTTATGTTTTACCTAGCACATTTTATGAAATCTTTCTTTTAGTCTCTACCGTCAACTGGGGATAATCGGGACAGCAGTCTGAATAGGTACAGGAGAATTTAGAGCAACATTTTAAAAATCTATGTACTAATTGTTTTATTCTATTACTGTGTCAACCGAAATCAATAAAAAAAATCTAATCATCATGATAAAAAAAATTAGTTACACAGCAAAAAAAGTAGTAAAGTGCCTGCATGTAATACACCTGCATGTATTTTATTTTGTGTAATATAACATGCTTATTTGATCCCCAATCCTTAAAATAAAAACTAACACCCATTACTTCTTAAACGTGTAATATTTGCTGTACATTCGATACAATATTCAACGCAACCTTGTACACAAGTTTTACTGTCAATTTTCGTGTAAAATTATCGACGAATTCATTTAGCCGACTTTGACAGATCTCATAAAATCCCAGTGCCATCAGTTTCCTTCTGTCAGGTGCATCGCGATCGTATTTCGAGTTGCCCGAAATGGTGAGTGAGAGCGGTGAGAGCTAAACACCCGCAGGAGTGAGCCTCATACCCGGTTCTAATCTGTCGGACAAAACACGACTGGTCTTCGGAGCGTCGATCTGAACCGGCGGACTCGGTACGTGACATCTAAACAGCCGCAGACAGCGCTGACGGTCGTTGCCGGTGGAAATGCCCAGATTGTCAACTCGCGGAAGCCATTCATCGACTCTTCCAAAGGTAAATATGATCACCAACACCAAAACCCTCGCGAAGCCTTGCTCAGAACTGAAAACTAAACAACCGCAGGAGTGAATTCTCCCAACCTCCAGGCCGTGCATCAGTCCCGGTTCAAATCTTCCGGACACAACACGAACGGGCTTTGGAGCGTCCTCCTGAAACCGGCGAACTCGGTACGTGACAGCTAAACACCTGCAGACGGACGCCAAAGGTAAATATGATCACCAACACCAAAACCCTCGCGAGGCCTTGCTCAGAACTGACAACTAAACAACCGCAGAAGTAAATTCCCCCAACCTCCAGGTCGCGCATCATACCCGGTTCAAATCTGCTGGACAAAACTTGACCGGGAAGATGAGCTCCCGGTGGGCTTCCGACTAAGCTGCAACGTCGTCGGGATGTGGACTTCCCCCGGAAGCTGCACGCTCATCTCCCCGAAGCAGTCCATCGGCGCCGCATGGTGTCGAACGAAGATGAGTTCCCAGTGGGCTTCCGGCCAAGCTGCAACGTCGTCGGGATGTGGAAATCCCCCGGAAGCCGCACGCTCATCTCCCCGAAGCAGTTCATCGGCGCCGCATGGTGTCGAATGAAGGTTAGCTCCCGGTGGGCTTCCGGCCAAGCTGCAACGTCGTCGGGACGTGGACTTGCCCTGGAAGCTGCACGCTCGGCGTTGAAACGTAACAAATCATGTATGTGCACAAGCAAAAAAGTGAAGATTGACGTTTTCCTTGCCCCTTCTCCATCTTCTACATTAATCTCTAATCATTCTCTCTTATTTATTTGCATTTTATTTCTCAGAATTGCACCACTATCGAAACAAGTTGGCCATGTTGACTTCAAGGCGCGAAATAGTCGGAAGCTGGACATCTTCCCAAAGCAGTCCATCGGCGCCGCATGGTGTCGAATGAAGGTTAGCTCGCGGTGGGCTTCCGGCCAAGCTGGAACGTCGTCGAGATGAGGACTTTGCGCCTCCCCGTCGGAGACTGCCGATCAAAATCGGTATCCAGGACGAGTGAAAAAGTGAAAAAACTTTTTAACGACCTCTTAAGAAGAAAAATGCTCATTCAGTTGGATTAATGTCGGTGGGAATAGATTTCTTCGAAATGCATGTATTGTTGTGTTAATAAAATTGTTTTTTTTAGCATTTTATTTTGCTTGTTTTTATTTACATTGACGACTTTGACATGATAACCAATTCGATACCTATGCCTGGTTTCAAAATAAGGATTTGTGTAATATTACACGTTTTTTTTGTACATACATGTGTGTAATTTTAAGTGTTTATTTTGACCAAGGTGATGTGCATGCTTTTGCATGCGATTTTACCATCGGATTTTTTGCTGTGTATATGAAACATTGTTCAATGTGATATTTTTTTTTACAATTTACAATCATGAAAATTCAAATACAATAACTAGTCTTTTCAATAATAATGGGTCATTCCAGGTTAACTGAGTACACTTTAGGACTCGACCTTCATCGATTTGGATCAAACTTGAAGGGAACGTTCATCTATCGATGGATAACCGAAATCCCAAGTTTGGTGCTGATTGGACCATCCCTCTATTTTTGGCACCGCTTCCTTTTTAGACGATTTTCTAAAAAAACTTTTTTAATCACAACTTTGTAACTATTTGAGCCAAAGACTTTCTATAGTTTTCATTTTAAAGAAAATTGTTTAAGGAACTCGATAAAAATAAAATTTCAACCCTTAAATGCTCACTAATATTATATTTAAACGTTATAAGTATTAACAATCAATTTTGACCAATTCCTTATATTTTTGTTTGTTTTATTTTATCACCATCGTATTTCCCGGATAGTTTTACATAATAATCAATGTAGACCTCAAACTAAAATGAACTATTGGCGAGAAACAGCGATTTTACTGAAAAAAGTTTGATTTTGCGCTGCACTCTGTCCTATGAATTCAAATCCGAAATAAGTTTCTCACATATAAAAACCGAACTATGCGGGATAGATCCCTTTTTGTTGAAAAGTACACTATGTACTTCCGAGTGCTACGTAAAATCAAACTTTTTTCAGTAAAATCGCTGTATCTTGCCAATAGTTTGTTTTTTTTTTCAGTTTCGGGAAATCCCAGGACCGAGAAGCAAAAAATCCGGGATTTGGAAATTCCCGGTTTTGAAAAAATCTCGCGATTTTTTTTCCTGGATATTCCCGTACTGATTCCGGGTCCACAAAAAAAAAAAGAAATTAAGCAAAAAGGCATTGAAGAAAATATTATTTAACCCAAAAATGACGAACTTCTCGTCACAGTGTCCTGATGCAATCAATGATCGAGGTCGAGCTGTCACAGCCCTGCGAAATATGTTGGCTGACATATCGGGTGGTCAGCCAAAAAAAAAAAAAAACAGCTATAAGTCACCTGACATCAAACTTTTGCTAGAAAGAGATAGCAAATCTGATACAAACAAACAAACTATGTAAATATTTGAAAAAAAAAGATCTTTGGAACAGAGTAAACAATGTTTAGCAATATGAGTTGATGGTTCACCATATGCTAATTATTTCTGGCAAAGTAAAGTAACCTGACAATTTGCTAACGATGTCATGTTATCCGAAGTAGAATTTATGTTGCCAAACCCTCTTCTAAAATGTTTTAATGAGCAACTTCTAGAACTATTATCCATCACCATCTGCCACGTCGTAATGCGCAATTTGAAGCGTTCTAAGGACATCTCTCCAACTATTTCCTTGGATCTCCCATGCGGCCTGGCCAAAGTAGGACTCCACAAATTTCCCAACCCCAAGATCTGCAAAATAAATAGCCCAAAGCTAAAGTTAGCCTTCCGAGCTCGAGTCGTCTCAGCTGTCGCAGCGGCCATTCTCGTGGAACACCCCCTCGAATCTCGGCAGGCCCGTTCGCTGCGCCATCCGGACTATTAAACTTAATTTCAATCATGAGACCCCCATCACAGTCATATCCTTTCGTTTTGACGCTTGCAGCAGCTCCTGGACCACACCGTCACAGATGTCGGCCCCGGCGAAAATACTATCTGCTAACGAGCTAGTTCCCTCAGCATCAGCCCAGTCAACCAGGAGCTGGTGGTGGGTTGGTTCCTGTGGTCCGCAAGACATGACACGACAGGGTATCCTGGCCCCGGCTAGCTGGCTTAGCTAGCTATTGGTCGTAAACCCGGGAAGTAGAGAATCGTGAGTGAGGGCCATATGGGGTTAAATAAAGAACTTATGTTAACTGTATGTGAAATTTGTTATGGTTTAAAAATCTAAAAATATATAATATTATAAAGTCTTATTAGACTGAATTTGAATAAAAATGAGTCGTCTCTTTCACCCCTGATGCCCACTTCACCACCCCACGGCACTAGTTTGGCTAGTTGTCGTGATCGTTAGAGCGTAGATTTTCAAGCCCCCGCGGCAAGCTATTTGCTAAATCCCACTTCAACATTTGCTATCTGCGTTGTCGTTGCCACCGTACGGAACCCAGTTCGGAAACCTGACCAGCCGACCGACCGGCCACCGTGGCAAAAACGTGGTCCTGTGGCTTGACTTGTTCGCTGTGTTATTAGCCAGGACCAGGAAAAAAAAAACATCGGTGCTCCTCGTCGAAAGATATGGCACCGCCGCGGGAAAAGCTCAAGAAGATTTTCCAGCGAAATTAATTGCATTAATTGCTCACGGCGGTGTAATTTGCGGACGACAACGAAAATCGCTGCTGCTTTTTTTTGGCTTTCGTTGAGGTCAAAGCTGGGAAAAGATCGGCGAAAAAACAGCTTTGGCTAAAAAACAATTTTTATTTAACGTTCCAAACGTTTCATCTGGAGCGTCAACGGTTGAGAGGGTGGTGGCAGGTTTCGGTTCAAAGCAAGCACAAATTTTCATCGCTCGACACCGATTCCAAAGCTCATCCGTGGCCACACGCTGGCCGGCGAGCGTCAGTGATGTATGGCTGTGGGATTCATGCTTGACGGGAAAAACCAAATGTGACCTAAATTTTTCCGAACAAAGGCGAAGCGTAGGATACATTACTAAAATATTTTACTGCTCTGCCTGGGTGTAATTTTTCCTGCCTCTTGATGATCACTGGCTGGTGATGGAGGGGCCCGAGCAGACTTTATCTAAAACAACAGCAAATGTATAATTTTTAAGTACTAGAATAATATCTTAAAATTGTATTCAAAAGATCCATAAATTCATAAGAAAGGACTTACACCAGCTGGAAGAATAGTTCGTATCGGGCTTATTTCTTTCAAGATATATATTTTTGTCAAAATAATATATTCATACCTATCTTGAATTTAGAAACAAATTGAAGCAATTGAAAACAATTAAAGCAATCCAAAGCATATCAAAACTATTCAATTATCAAGATTTGCATAACACATAACACAAACAATTTTTAACCTTTTTTAATAATTCTAACAAAATATGAACAATTCTAAACAATTCTTAACAATTTCAAATAACTCTAAACAGTTCTAAGCAATTCAAAACAATTCCAAACAATGCTGAACAATCCTAAACAATTCTTAACTATTGCAAACAATTTTATACAATTCTAACCAAGTCCAACCAATTCTTACTATTTGAAACAGTTCTAATCAATTCGAAACAATTCTAAAAATTCGATGCAATTCAAAACAATTCAAAACAATTTGAAACAATTCGAAACAATTCAAAACAGTTCAGAATAATTCAAAACCATTCAAAACAATTGTAAACAATTTTCATCAATTCTAAACCATTCTAAGCAATTTTAAATAATTCTAAACAGTTCTAAACAATTATAAACAATTTCGAACAATTCTAAAAAATCCAAAAATCTAAACAATTCAAACAAATCAAAACAACTCTCAAGGACCATCCAAAAACCACGTGGACACTTTTTTTTTGAAATCTCAACCACTCCCCCCCCATCGTGGACAATTTCCATTCAAATAAAATCTTGTTTGTATGTGGTTTATGAATGGTCCCTAAGCTTTTTTCCTCATAGTTCAATATAATTCAAAATAATGTTTGGCGATTTTAAACAATTCTGAACAATTCAAAACAATTCGAAAAAATTCATAACAATTTCAAACAGTTCACAACATTTAAAAACAATTCAAAACAATTAGAAACAATGGTTAAAATATGAACAATTCTAAACAATTCAAAACAGTTCTAAGCAATGCGAAACAATTCAAAAGAATTCGAAACAAGTCGAAATAATTCGAAACAATTCGAAATAATTCGAAACCATTTGAAATAATTCAAAACAATTCAAAACAATTCATAACAATTAGAAATAATTCATAACAATTCAGAACAATTCAAAACAATTGAAAACAATTCAAAACTATCCAAAACAAATCAAATAAATTCAAAGCAATTCATAACAATTCTAAACTATTCATTGCAATTCTATATTGAACTAATTCAATATAATTATTTGTAATTTTAAACAATTCAAAACAATTCGAAGCAATTCTAAACAATCGTAAGCATTTCTAAACAATTCGAAACAATTCAAAACAATTCAAAAAATATAGACAATTCTTAACAAACAATTTGAAACAATTCCATACAATTCGAAACAATTCGAGACAATTCGAGACAATTCGAGACAATTCGAAACAATTTGAAACAATTCGAAACAATTCGAAACAAATCGAAACAAATCGAAACAAATTGAAAAAAATCGAAATGAATCGAAACAATTCAAAACAAATCAAAACAAATCAAAACAAATCGAAACCAATCGAAACAAATCGAAACAAATCGACAAAACAAACAATTTAAGAAAATTCAAAACATTTCAAAACTATTCGAATCAAATAAAATCAGTTCATAGCAATTCAAAACAATTCAAAACAATTCTAAAGTATTCATAACAATTCAATATAGTTCAAAATTCTTTGCAATTTCAATCAATCCAAAACAATTTTAAGCAATTCTAAACAATTGTAAGCAATTCAAAACAATTTAAAACAATTAAAAAATTATAAACAATTCTTAACAAATGTAAACAATACTTAACAATTCTAAACAGTTCTAAACAATTCGAAAGAAATCGAAACAATTCGAAAAAATATCAATATAATTCAAAATAATTTTTGGCGATTTTAAACAATTCTGAACAATTCAAAACAATTCGAAAAAATTCATAACAATTTCAAACAGTTCACAACATTTAAAAACAATTCAAAACAATTAGAAACAATGGTTAAAATATGAACAATTCTAAACAATTCAAAACAGTTCTAAGCAATTCGAAACAATTCAAAAGAATTCGAAACAAGTCGAAATAATTCGAAACAATTCTAAATAATTCGAAACCATTTGAAATAATTCAAAACAATTCAAAACAATTCGAAATAATTCATAACAATTCAGAACAATTCAAAACAATTGAAAACAAATCAAAACTATCCAAAACAAATCAAATAAATTCAAATCAATTCATAACAATTCTAAACTATTCATTGCAATTCTATATTGAACTAATTCAATATAATTATTTGTAATTTTAAACAATTCAAAACAATTCGAAGCAATTCTAAACAACCGTAAGCATTTCTAAACAATTCGAAACAATTCAAAACAATTCAAAAAATATAGACAATTCTTAACAAACAATTTGAAACAATTCGATAGAATTCGAAACAATTCGAGACAATTCGAGACAATTCGAGACAATTAGAAATAATTTGAAACAATTCGAAAAAAATCATCCCAAGTAGCACACTTTGTTCACCAAAAGATTTCCGAACGTGTTGTTGAACTCATTTACTATGTTTTCCCAACGTCCCTGAGAACTCTTGAACGCTGGAAAAAGCGCACGTTTTTCTGTTGTTGAACATCTCTTAACCCGTTAGAAATGTGCGTGGTTTAATTAAGTTTTACCAGCGCACGTCCTTCTTGCATAGAGAACGTTTGTTGAACATGTCATTAGAACTCTTGACTATAAGATTCTGAACCGGGTTGGATAACGTCGTTAGAACCGTTTAGCAACATTCTGCCTTTAAGATTCAGGAGGGAGTTAGGCAAACGTTTTTATAACCGTTCAAGAACATATCGTGGCAGACAAGAATGGTTAACAGGCTTTTCATAAAATATGTTCAAGGTGTTCGCTCAAAAGTTATTTTTTCTTCCTTTAATCCTTTATTTGTGAGAAATGTCGCTTTACGATATTTAACTACCAGTTTTTTGTAATTTTTTAGCTTGGACAGGGATACGCCATTTATGAATGATGGATAATAAAAAAAATATCAACCATAAAAAATCATTCAATTTCTTAATTATGCCTTTGGTATTTTTTTTTTCAATTATGTTTGAGTGCTAATTAACATCGCTTGCTACTACTACTACACTACTACTGCTGCTGGTTCCCAGTGCTGCATTTTCAGTTTTCCTTTTTGGTGAAGAATGCTCAGGGCAAGTATCGAACCCAAGATCACTCCAAATATCAAGTCCGGGCGCGCGTCTGCTTCTTTCCACGAGGGGTTATGTTGGATGAGCAGGCCTAAACGTCAATAAGAAGTCTGCGGTCATCTAGGTTTTACCAAGTTCACTAACAGTTTGCCAAAACTTCTTTCGAACATAAGTTGTTTCTATTTTTAGAACTATCCTTGCTTGTTTCGTCAACATGTCCTTGCTCGGTGTTTAGAACACGAACGCGAACTTCACATAAACAACTAGTTTATGAGAAATCCCAGCCGAAGCCAAAGGTCAAATCTACTATGTTATCACGTTTAGCAAACTGAAATGAAACATCATGTCTGCAAATGTCATTTTGCTTTTCGAGTTCTACAAGCATGTTGCATTAGCGTGTCCCAAAAAAACACGAAGTCGAGGAATTCAATGTGCTCAGTTCTCAAATGATAGAAAATCATGTTAGAAACAACTCTCTCATACATAAAAACTTTCGGAAAAATTGTTTACCACGTTCCCTGGGCATTTTTTTGAAAATAGTCAGTTTTTTCGACAATTTCACAAAATCTGCTTAGAAAAAATGGAAAATTTTAAAATTTCAAATAGCCTATACCATTAAATGATGGTCTGTGGTCCAATAAACAAGTTAATGTATCGATTTGGCCTTTTAAAACCTTGTTTTCACTTTCCCGGTAACTTTTATGTCGAAAAATACGAGTTTTTGCTTTACTTTTTTTCAATCTTTTCCTCAGTATTTAACACAAAAATTTCCTCATATGTGAGAATACATGCATCTTGTAGGAAATTTTCCGCCGAAGATTTTCGTCTAAGCAACTTTGAAGTTTCATCAACTCTGAGCTGAGATATTCCAGTTTTTGTGAAGAAAGAATATTGAATATTTGAAAATGTTGATATTAATCATCATTGGTATACAATATTAAGGATAATTTAAGCCTAATTTGAAGTGCGGCTGTATCGCATCTGTTTTTAAACATGATTAGTTCATCCTACAATACTAAGGGCCACCTGGTGTTGTTTTCTCATGGCACACTACGTGCTAAATCAATGAATTACTTTTAGCAAATAACTCATATTTAGAGCATTTTGCATTTAAACCAATCGATGCACGTTTGCTGTGTTTCCATGGATACAAATAAACAAATAACAAATATAAGGTTCAATTGTACGCATTTCCGCGATCTGAACCACAACGTAACGTTTACACTCCCTTCTTATAACTCCTGTTGATAAATCCGATGTTTAGGTAAATTAAAAATATCACTAATATTTGGAATTTATTCTATAGGGATCCATCCATTAATCACGTAGACATTTTTTTTTAATCTCAGCTCCCTCCCCTTCTCATGGTCAATTGTCCATAAAAAAAACTTTTTTGGATGGAGCGTGGACAATTGCCAACCCCGTACAATCGAACCATATATTTCGATGCCTCTGTGCTCTTGTACTAAGCTTACTGGTTTTCCTATCTAGATAGCATAAGAGAGCACAGATGCATCGATATGTTATTTGTTTATTTGTATCCATGGAAACACAGCAAACGTGCATCGATTGGTTTAAATGCAAAATGCTCTAAATATGAGTTATTTGCTAAAAGTAATTCATTGATTTAGCACGTAGTGTGCCATGAGAAAACAAAACCAGATGGCCCTTAGTATTGAAGGATGAACCAATCATGTTTAAAAACAGATGCGATACAGCCGCACTTCAAATTAGGATTAAATTATCCTTAATATTGTATGCCAATGATGATTAATATCAACATTTTCAAATATTCAATATTCTTTCTTCACAAAAACTGGAATATCTCAGCTCAGAGTTGAAGAAACTTCAAAGTTGCTTAGACGAAAATCTTCGGCGGAAAATTTTCTACAAGATGCATGTATTCTCACATATGAGGAAATTTTTGTGTTCAATACCGAGGGAAAAGATTGAAAAAAGTAAAGCAAAACTCGTATTTTTCGACATAAAAGCTACCGGGAAAGTAAAAACAAGGTTTTAAAGGCCAAATCGATACATTAACTTGTTTCTTGGACCACAGACCATCATTTAATGGTATAGGCTATTTGAAATTTTAAAATTTTCAATTTTTCTAAGTAGATTTTGTGAAATTGTCGAAAAACTGACTTTTTTCAAAAAAATGCCCAGGGAACGTGGTAAACGATTTTTCCGGAAGTTTTCATGTATGAGAGAGTTGTTTCTAACATGATTTTCTATCATTTGAGAACTGAGCACATTGAATTCCTCGACTTCGTGTTTTTTTGGGACACGCTAATGTTGCATTGAGGTCAGAATAAACTTCAAAATGAACTGTTCGGAATCCGTTGCTAGATTTGGCATTTGTGTTACACAGCCATGTTGAACAATGGTTTCTGGGTCAAAATGTGAACAATTTACCAAATTTTTCGACTCTTGTTCAATAATTAACGAATAAAAACACTTATGCAGCAAATGTTGAACAACAAAATAAAGAGCGATGTTTTTTTTGCTACTTGGGATAACATCGAAACAAATCGAAACAAATCGAAACAAATCGAAACAAATCGAAACAATTCGAAACAAATCAAAACAAATCAAAACAAATCAAAACAATTCGAAACAATTCGAAACAAATCGAAACAAATCGAAACAATTCGAAACAATTCGAAACAAATCGAAAAAAATCGAAATGAATCGAAACAATTCAAAACAAATCAAAACAAATCAAAACAAATCGAAAAAAATCGAAACAAATCGACAAAACAAACAATTTAAGAAAATTCAAAACATTTCAAAACTATTCGAATCAAATAAAATCAGTTCATAGCAATTCAAAACAATTCAAAACAATTCTAAAGTATTCATAACAATTCAATATAGTTCAAAATAATTCAATGTAAATCTTTGCAACTTCAAACAATCCAAAACAATTTTAAGCAATTCTAAACAATTGTAAGCAATTCAAAACAATTCAAAACAATTAAAAAATTATAAACAATTCTTAACAAATGTAAACAATACTTAACAATTCTAAACAGTTCTAAACAATTCGAAAGAAATCAAAACAATTCGAAAAAAATCATAACATCGAAACAAATCGAAACAAATCGAAACAAATCGAAACAATTCGAAACAAATCAAAACAAATCAAAACAAATCAAAACAAATCGAAACAATTCGAAACAAATCGAAACAAATCGAAACAATTCGAAAAGTAAAAAGTAAATCTTTCCCAGTTCCTGAGGGGAACACCCTTGAAGAGTATCGGGGCCGGCATTTACAAAGCGGATTCAGTGGCAGTTTCATTCTCAACTTAATGTTAACATGTTAAGGTTAATGTTAACATTCCATAGGTCGCCTCCCTAAGGTGTCGTGATAAGGTCCAGTTTGTGACGATACACTACCTTCCCTTTACTAAGCAATCGATTCCAGAAGGGAAAAGATCACCAGTTGTGTTGGTCCGAGCCGGGATTTGAACCCCGATCTACCGCTTACGAGGCGGAAGCGTTACCGCTGGGCTACGTGGCTCGGTCAAAAAACAATTCGAAACAATTCGAAACAATTCGAAACAACTTGAAAAAATTCGGAACAATTCGGAACAATTTGAAACAAATTTTTTAATTTAAATCAATTCAAAGTAGTGATGAAGAAAAAAACAATGCAAAACAATTCGAAAACGTTAATAAGGCCGTTGTAAACATTTTTCAAAATTTATGTCTTCCCACTTTAAATTCGGTCCAAAATATCAGGAGGCAAATAAAAATCTCAAAAAACTTTAAATTTTAATTGAAATAGGTACAATTTTCTGCGTGTCTGGGATGGATAAAAAATAAATTATTTTTTTCGGTATTTAAATGTATAGCACCGCAAAAGTATTTTTTTCGGCGAAAAAAAATAGGGGAACAGCATCTAATTCAAGCGTGCCTCTATTGTTGCCATATCAGCAATTTGACATTCAATTACAGCTCATTAAAAGCGTTTTAAACTGAAATCCAAGGGTTTCCAGAAGCGTTTATTACTTGCCAGTCTGCCAATTAATTACTCAAATTACTGATCCAAAATGATTAATTACATAAATTACTTAATTACTTTTCAATACGATAAAAAACATTTAATTTTATTTAAGTATTCATTTCTACGGTTCAAAACTAAATTATTTATTAACAGTTCATTCGATAGCTCTTTCAAAAACTATGCTGTTTTTTTTGTACCAATCATATTGTGAATTTCACGTATTATTTTTATTGAAAATAATTATAGGCGATCAAACGTAAAAAATGCCCCCACTAGAGGGCGCTGAAACTTTGGATGATTTTTACATAATATCCTACAGCGAGTTAATTGGTTTGAAATTTGGAATTGTTTTATTTTATTATAAAATTTGACATTAGTATTTAATTATACTATTTACAAGTAAAAAATAAGTAGCTCAATTGATATGAACAATAATATTTGTTTAAGGCCAATTTAACCTGTTCATTATCTGATTCGAAATTCCATTATGTTTCACGTTTCGATCAACCAAACCCAAAAAAAAAAAGATTATTTAAGTTGACTTACGTTTTTTGAAGTCGTGTTTGTCATAAAAGCAAAAAAAATACTGTACTGTTTTACTTCAATATATGAATTTAAATATAATTAATTAATAATTTAAAATTGATTTCACTTTATTGCAAGTCGAATGCCATTAAAGTATAGAAGTTGTTTGAAAAAAGGCCCCCTGATTTTTGTGAAATTCATCAAAATAACGTTAAGCTTTAATTTTTATTTTTTTTCAAATATTGGTTAGACATTACTTTGCATGTTTTTTTTTTTTCTCAAGCAAATTAAAAAAATCCGCTGCTGAAAATACGAATAATGTGAAATGTGACATTTACATTGGATTTAATTTCTGCATCTGAATATTAGTCAATTTTAATTTCACTGAGTTTGATTTTTAACATTGAAACATTTGTCTCAGAAATATTTCGATTTTTTTCGGGAAAATTGCTTTGCTCTTAATAGAGAGATATTACAGGACTGTCAATTTCTGCAGATTATGAAAAAAATATAAAAAAAAACATATTTTTATTGATTTTTAAATGGCTATCACTTGAAAACATTGTTTTTATCAATGATAATTAAGTACGTTTTGGTTTTAAATATTTGATCCACATAAACTTCAAATAATTTTGACTGCCTATTAGAAGCAAAAGCATAAAAATTTATAAAATTCTAGTGTAGTTCTTGCAAAAAAAAAAAGAAACATATTTTTATAATTACTTAATAAAAATTAATAGAATTCGGATTCACAAAAAAAAATCACTGGTTAATATATCATGGCGTTGCCTTTTGTTGTTTATTAGCTTCGATAAACAACAAGATAAAATTAAATTTTAGGAGAGAACTATAGTGAATAAGGCCTTCTACATACAGAACCAGTATTTTTTAATCTTTGTTTTTCACTTTTATTTCAAATAAATAAAATACTGTTATAATAGATTATATATAAAAAGTAAATAGTTTCGTTGAAGAAGAAAAATTTAAAAAAATCAATTGCTTTAATTACTCAAAAATTACTTTAATTACCAATTAATTACTTTAAATTTCTCTAATTACCATGAATTACTAAGTAATTAAAGAATTACCTAATTACCAACTAAAAATCAAAGTAATTATTAATTACTTGCCAGTCCGAGGCCTTGCTGGAAACCCTTGCTGAAATCGTGTGATAAAAGTGGGCAAGCATGTTTCTATCAAAAGTTTTGCAAATTTAGTTGTTTACATAGTGAAATTCAGCATATTAGATGGAGTTAGGAGCGAGTGTTTAACCTGTCAAAAATACGAGAATTTCCTTTTTAAATTTCCTTTTTAAAACATATGATTGCAAAACAATTGGGCAGGTGTAAAAAGCATTTTAACCACCTTGCGCATTCAAATTTCAATACCATGGCTATTATTTACATTTTTTTCCTCCCACTCTCCAAATTTGACCAGAATCGAAAGACATAACTTCAAAAAATATTTGCATCAGCCTTTAATGAACAGATAAAATATCAAAAGCCCAAAAACTCGATTAAAAATCAACAAAAAAAATAAAAAAAATAAAATGATACTCTCCAAATTGCAATTTAAAATGAAATAAAAATAATCCTAATAGAACATTCTCGTCGGGTCCACCCATACTGACCAGACACCGAACAAGTGATTTTTTATGCATGTGGGCAAAACTTTGCCGGTCAGATGAATAAAATTCTGGAAATACTCTCGATTTTGGTTGCACTTTTTTGTTTTATTTTTTTTTTCGGAATTGCTCTTGTCGAGTGGTTTGTGTCGGGCGGTTGATTTGTTCATGGAGCACATTTTTTAACGTTCGAAATAAATAAATATTTGCTCCACTTGGTGTGGCATTTCCAGGGCGAGAAGTAAAAAATCAATTCACCGAATTCCACGGGAAAGTCATGCGCTTTTGCTGAAGCGGAAAAAGTTTCCAACAAACGAAAATTTGTTCGGTTTAGTTGGAATCGTTCTGGATGGCTGATTCTGATTCGTATTTTATTAATTCATAAGATTGAAATTTTTCTTCGTGAAAAAAGTGAGCCTCACAATTGTTGCAAAGCCAACTAAAAACTCATGTTTTTCCCCCCAAATTCACAGTGTTCATGTAACTTATATTTGAGAAAGCAGATGAGATCCCGTTTCCATCATTTGCCGAACATATGATTGCGTCTTTCCGGCCTCTCCGGAAAATTACGCGCCGACAATTTCACGTTCACTATATTTGCCTTTCCGATGGATAACGACAAAGTTTTCTGTGGGCCTCGTGAAAATGTGGTAGAAATTTTGGAGCGAAAAGTTTCCCATTCGTCTGCGGTCCCAAATTGGAATGCATTACCGACATCTGCTACCGAGGACATATTTGAAAGTCGGAGATTATTCTTCGCAACGAATGTGCATTTAAAAAAAAAATGTTCGGAAGGGGCTTCGTCATTCCGAGAGGTCGTTGAATAAAATATTAAGCGTAATTACAGTTTACTTAACGACTGGCAAACCGGATGATGTAATGAAATCCGACAAATTTATGCTTGCCCTGACTGAAAAGTCCGTCAGACGTCCGTCGTTTGTCGTCCGTGCAATCGAACGACGTCGCACGACAATGTCGTGCGACTTTCGCACGAATGTCATACGTTTTTGCACCAAAATGTCGTATTTGTCGTGCGATCGATGATCGAAATTGTACGACATTGTCGTACGACATTCGATCGACGTCGTACGGTTTTGTTATTTAGAATGTCGTGCTATTGTCGTGTGCTGTCATTTCGGTTTTTAGGTTATGTTGCAGTTGAAAAACTGTTTGTTTTGTTTTTATTGATTTTTTTTATTCAAGCTGTCAAAAATTTACAAAAAATATTCACTTGTTCACCTAATTTCACTTGCGTTTTGCTGATTCTTCTCCAACTTGGCTTCCTTCGGGATTTGCCTTGACCGCAGCTTCCGACTTGGATGTTGGTGTTCTTCTGAGGCGGATGTGGCAGCATCTTTGTCGTATTGGACTTTTACTCCTCGACGAGCTGATCAAAACCCGGCTGCGACGCCAATCTTGGATCTCCGACGGATTGATGTTTACCGGAGTACGAGACAACGGACTCGGAGTACGAGTCCGAGAAAACGTGGCTGCTTCCGTGGGTTCTACGACACGTTTCCGGCAGGATCAGATTGGAATATGTTTGTTGCCTGAAAAATATATCATCAGTCAACAATTGGCAAGAATTTATAAATTAAATTCTGATTTCAAAAATAATAATAATATAATTTCAAGACAGTAAAATTTCATTTTTATTTTTATTATTTTTGAACCGTAAAAAAACTAAATTTATAAATTCTCGCTTACTTTTACAAAAGGTCCTATGTACATAGGAAACCCATGGCGCATGGGTTGTTATGAAAAAGTAATCTAGAAATATCAAAATTTAAACATTTAAAAACAATTATAAATGAAGACATCTAAAAAATATTAATTTAAAAACATATAACACTCAAATTATTGCAAGTAGTTTCAAAATCCGAAAATATAATTATTATTTAAAAATTGTACCAAATTTGAGAATGCTTAAAAAAAATAATGATCAAACGTTTACAAATTTCAGCATTTTTGTATGACCCAATCTCATCAATCAAATCACCATCATCATCAAATTCTAAAATTCTAAAATTCTAAAATTCTAAAATTCTAAAATTCTAAAATTCTAAAATTTTAAAATTCTAAAATTCTAAAATTCTAAAATTCTAAAATTCTAAAATTCTAAAATTCTTAAATTCTAAAATTCTAAAAATCCAAAAATTTTAAAATTCTAAAATTCTAAAATTCTAAAATTCTAAATTTGTAAAATTCTAAATTTGTAAAATTCTAAAATTCTAAAATTCTAAAATTCTAAAATTCTAAAATTCTAAAATTCTAAAATTCTAAAATTCTAAAATTCTAAAATTCTAAAATTAAAATTCTAAAATTCTAAAATTCTAAAATTTAAAATTCTAAAATTCTAAAATTCTAAAATTCTAAAATTCTAAAATTCTAAAATTCTAAAATTCTAAAATTCTAAAATTCTAAAATTCTAAAATTCTAAAATTCTAAAATTCTAAAATTCTAAAATTCTAAAATTCTAAAATTCTAAAATTCTAAAATTTAAAATTCTAAAATTTAAAATTCTAAAATTCTAAAATTCTAAAATTCTAAAATTCTAAAATTCTAAAATTCTAAAATTCTAAAATTCTAAAATTCTAAAATTCTAAAATTCTAAAATTCTAAAATTCTAAAATTCTAAAATTCTAAAATTCTAAAATTTAAAATTCTAAAATTCTAAAATTCTAAAATTCTAAAATTCTAAAATTCTAAAATTTAAAATTCTAAAATTCTAAAATTTAAAATTCTAAAATTTAAAATTCTAAAATTCTAAAATTCTAAAATTCTAAAATTCTAAAATTCTAAAATTTAAAATTCTAAAATTCTAAAATTCTAAAATTTAAAATTCTAAAATTCTAAAATTCTAAAATTCTAAAATTTAAAATTCTAAAATTCTAAAATTCTAAAATTTAAAATTCTAAAATTCTAAAATTCTAAAATTTAAAATTCTAAAATTCTAAAATTCTAAAATTCTAAAATTCTAAAATTCTAAAATTCTAAAATTCTAATTTAAAATTCTAAAATTCTAAAATTCTAAAATTCTAAAATTCTAAAATTCTAAAATTCTAAAATTCTAAAATTCTAAAATTCTAAAATTCTAAAATTCTAAAATTCTAAAATTCTAAAATTCTAAAAATCCAAAAATTTTAAAATTCTGAAATTCTAAAATTCTAAAATTTTAAAATTCTAAAATTCTAAATTTCTAAAATTCTAAAATTATAAAATTCTAAAATTCTAAAATTCTAAAATTCTAAAATTCTAAAATTCTAAAATTCTAAAATTCTAAAATTCTAAAATTCTAAAATTCTAAAATTCTAAAATTCTAAAATTCTAAAATTCTAAAATTCTAAAATTCTAAAATTCTAAAATTCTAAAATTCTAAAATTCTAAAATTCTAAAATTCTAAAATTCTAAAATTCTAAAATTCTAAAATTCTAAAATTCTAAAATTCTAAAATTCTAAAAATCCAAAAATTTTAAAATTCTAAAATTCTAAAATTCTAAAATTTTAAAATTCTAAAATTCTAAATTTCTAAAATTCTAAAATTCTAAAATTCAAAAATTCTAAAATTCTAAAATTCTAAAATTCTAAAATTCTAAAATTCTAAAATTCTAAAATTAAAATTTTCTGAATTTCAAAATTTTAGAGTACCTCATACCAAAATCATTTATTTCAATTTGTGATATTTTTATAACTCCTGTTTTTAATAGACCATTTTTTAAAAACATTGTAAAATCCTTGAAAATTTTCAAAAATCATAGATTGTAGATGGTCTCCAATTTAAAATTTTTAAATTTAAGAATTTTTAGATTTTTTTAAAAGATTTTTTAAAGTTTAAAATATATAAAAAATAACTTGAAAAATAATAAACTATAACATTTTTAAAACTTAAAAAAATTACTTTGTGTTTTTTTAATGTTGTATAATTTTTGCACTTTGTATTTTTTTTCATTTTAAATTTTTTTTCAATTTTTAGAATTTCTATTTTTTTATTTAAAAATATAAATTATTTGAATTTTTGCATTTTTAGAATTTACAATTTTGGAATTTTAGAACTTATAATGTTTAGAATTTTCGAATTCAAAATTCGAACTCGGGCGACTAACGTTTTAGGAATTTAAGAACTTTATAATGTTAGATTTTTTGTATTTATGAATTGTAGAATTTTAGTATTTAGTTGTTAGGGAATTTTAAATTCAAGAAATTTGAGAATTTTAACAATTTGCACAATATCAAGAAATTAAATAAATTTAGAATTTTCAAATTCTTGCATTCTTAAGTTCTGGAATGCTAAAATTTTAAATAAGAAAGAAAAACTTTATAATTTAATTTTACAATTATCAAATCAAATCAGCGTTGAAGTTTTTTTAAACTTTAGTATTTTAGATTTTTTTATTTTTCAGTTTGGAATTATTGGACTGAAAAGTTTAGAATTTGCGATGTTCCATTCATCCTATTTTTAATTTCGATCGTCCAATCGCACTTCCAGCACACCTCCGTCATCGTTTCTAAAACATGACTCACCAACCGCTTCCTCGATCGCAAACTGATTCCTTCCCGTCTCGTCTTCCGGAATGGCCCGCCGAGTAAACCATATTTCCTGTCCTCCTCCTCTGCCTCCTATACCGCCACGAACATCGAAATCTGGAATATAAGACACTTTGATTCGGTCGCTCGCCCACTCCGGCAGAAAAAGTAATTACCTAGAACACAACTTACTTTTAAACTGTCCAAAATCCTCCCAAAGCCTAAAACCAACAACAACTGGTTCGGCTCGGTTGCAATCAAGTCCGAACAAGATCAACTGAAGAGAACTGTCAAACTGTTTGCGTCGACGATAATCGACGTCGAATTGAAGGTTAATCGATGGAAAAAACAATGTCGGGCAGGTCGAGTGTTTGTCGTACGTTTGTCGTCCTTTCGACCAATCGATATCGAAACGGTAAAATCAAAACCGTGCGACAACTCGTACGACGTGCGACATTTTTCAAACAGGGTGATGGCATGCTTGTATGGTTTGATTGAAATTGTTCTTGTAGGAGAGAACTGTTCATTTGCCTTCTTCGTGTGGGGATATCCATCCTAAATAAACACATTTGAGAAATTGATTTTCCTTATGTTGCAGCCAAAAGTTTTCTGTTGATCTTGGTTGATTGTGTGTTTATAAATCAAACATCAAGGCTTAACGCTGGGGTCTTCTAGAACCTACGAATAAGCTGAGTGAATAAAATCATAAAATATACATGAAGATCCTTTCACTCAAATTGTATATTGTCCTCAATATTTGATACAAGGAATCTTTTGTTATTTTTGTACATGGATCACTTTAAGTATAAGTTTACCTTGAAACTAAAATTAAATTGAATCATGTTATGATTTAAATTTAAATGTGTTTTTCTTAAGGATAAATTTATAACAATTGTCTAAATAGTATATCCTTCGAAAACTTCTGAACATTAAACGTTAAACTTTGCCCATACGCACAATTTATGTCTTGCAAAACAACAGTGTAGTGCCTAGCATCAGCAACATCTCGCACGAAATTAAAACGGCATTTAATTTCGGGCCCATCGGAAAAGCTTTCCCCGCCCCGCCGTACAACAAGAGCTTTTTATAGCGCGCTCTGCTCCATCAGCCGGTAATTGCAAACATCAGCTCGACTCTTTTTTAAGCCATAACTCACTTTAATAGCCCGAGAAATAATTAAATGTTTGTCAAAAGGAAAAACAGCTCAGCCCCCTTTCCCACCCTCCCACGCGACCGACCGGAAAACGTGTCTAGCTTAGAATGAGTACGTCGTCGTACAAGCCATTTCCATAACTCACCGAAAAGTATAGCACCTCTAAACATACTACAGTAGCGAAGAACATGATCATCAACGGTGGGCAGGAGAGAAAAAAACTGGAACATGACCCATCAAACTGGTTCTCTGGGGAAAAGTTTTTCGAATAGAATTTTTTTTTCTATATTGGAGAATTTTCAACAGTTCAGGTTATCAGACAGTTTAAAAGACAAACTTTATTTGTAATCATATTATTCAATAACAGAGAAAAAAAAACTCAAAATCGATCTCTTTGCTTTCTTAATTGTGGAAAGGCTATACTTTCCTCCTCTGTGCAAAAGACTGTGCGTGGGGATGTCGATCAAAAATATGCAATTGGTTTTCTTGGCTTTGGCTGAGCGAATATTGTCCGGATTTGTTACACTCGGATCAGGTTCGGGTCCTATGGTTTGGTATTAAAAATTGCAAAGTTTAATTAACTCTCTACAAAGGAAGCCTGTCTCGAGGCAGGCTTCGATCTAAAACTTCGTCAAACATTTGTTAGTAAACCAATTTTTGATTGATTGAAAAAGTATTGCAAAGAAGAACTTTTTGATTTGAGCAAATTTTAGGGCTGTGTGTTTTCGATTTTTTTTTGTCTTTGAAAATAGTATTGTTTAGTGGTCAACTTTGGCAGTATTTAAATTATAACATTTCCAATATGTTATGCAAGAGGTAATTTTGGTAAAATACCAGACTATGCTCCTGAGATTTTTTTTTACAATTTACATGATAATGTGGGTCTCGTGGCGCAGGGGTAGCGGCTTCGGCTGCCGATCCCGATGATGCTATGAGACGCGGGTTCGATTCCCGCCTTATCCACTGAGCTTCTATCGGATGGTGAAGTAAAACGTCGGTCCCGGTTTCTCCTGTCTCGTCCGAGGCGCTGGAGCAGAAATCCCACGTTAGAGGAAGGCCATGCCCGGGGGGCGTAGTGCCAATAGTTTCGTTTTTGATAATGGTATCATTCTATAGTAGAATATGTGAAAACAGGCAAAAATTCAAAAAGTAAAAGTATAAACATGAGAAAAACTGGAATGGCGAAAAGCTGTGATAGGAAGTGGTAGAGTAAGCATAAATTGTTCATGAATAATGCAAATTAAAAATTAATATACTAAAAATGAAACAAGGCAATAATAAAGAAAGAGAAGTAAAGTTTTTCGTAAACAAAAGTTGCTCAAAATAACCTCCAAAACGCGCGAACATAAACAAACATTTGGCCAACAGTTATGCAAACAAGCAATTTTAATGGATTTAAAAAAGGGCTTAAGAGCGAGTTTTTCACCAATGTGTAACAGGTCGTATCGAGGTGCTCCGATTTGGATAAAACTTTCAGCATTTGTTTGTCTATACATGAGATGAACTCATGCCAAATATGAGCCCTCTACGACAAAGGGAAGTGGGGTAAAACGGGCTTCGAAGTTTGAGGTCGAAAAAACATTAAAAATCTTAAAATTGCTCGCATTTCCGTAAAACTCCATCAATTCCAACTCTCTTAGGTGCATTTGAAAGGTCTTTTGAAGCACTAAAAAATGTGCCATAGACATCCAGGATTGGTTTGACTTTTTCTCATAGGTTTTGCAAATTACTGTTAAAAATAGATTTTTTTAAAACCTTAATATCTTTTGCAACAGCCTCCAACACCCATACTCCCATAGGTCAAAGATAGGTAATTTCATGCACTATAATCCCACGGTATTAACTTTTGGCCAATCGCAGTTTTCTCATAGTTTTCAATTTTTCTAGAACAAACATTTTACAACGTTAGTTTTTGCCCTGTAGGCCGCCATAGCGGCACTTTTTGGTCTCAATTTTGTCATATTCGAAATCCTCGGACAATTTCACGTAAGTTAGAAGTATTGGAGTTGTAAATTTGATTGCAAAAATTGCCATTATGAATGAATTAAAATATTTTTTAGCAATTTGTTGGATTAGGGGTGAAACAGGTTTTCGCCTACTTGATACAGCATTTGACGTATTGATCATAGAATAAATAAGACCTATTTCTTTTTTCAAAAATATTTTATTTATTTATTTTTTAAATCTAAATTACAACTCCAATACTTCTAACTTACGTGAAATTGTCCGAGGATTTCGAATATGACAAAATTGAGACCAAAAAGTGCCGCTATGGCGGCCTACAGGGCAAAAACTAACGTTGTAAAATGTTTGTTCTAGAAAAATTGAAAAATTATGAGAAAAACTGCGATTGGCCAAAAAGTTAATACCGTGGGATTATAGTGCATGAAATTACCTATCTTTTGATTTATGGGAGTATGGGTGTTGGAGGCTGTTGCAAAAAGATATTAAGGTTTTAAAAAAATCTATTTTTAACAGTAATTTGCAAAACCTATGAGAAAAAGTCAAACCAATCCTGGATGTCTATGGCACATTTTTTAGTGCTTCAAAAGACCTTTCAAATGCACCTAAGAGAGTTGGAATTGATGGAGTTTTACGGAAATGCGAGCAATTTTAAGATTTTTAATGTTTTTTCGACCTCAAACTTCGAAGCCCGTTTTACCCCACTTCCCTTTGTCGTAGAGGGCTCATATTTGGCATGAGTTCATCTCGTGTATAGACAAACAAACGCTGAAAGTTTCATCCAAATCAGAGCACCTCGATACGACCTCTAGAACAAACCGAGCAATATTTACAAATACTGCCTCTTAATTTCATAAAACAACACCTTTTGGCTTTTTGGATTTTTTGCACTTTTCGGAACATTCTGGTCATTTTGTGGAGGAAATGCATCGCTGCTGGCAGGTTGCCAAAGGACTACTATTTCGACATTTCGGTTGATATTGAAAATTCCATCGGGGGTCTATAGCAATTTTTTGAGATTTTTTAGTCAATTTTTAAAGATAGTTAACAGATTTCTTAATTATATATTCCAACAATATTTGACTGCAAATAACTACTTTTTGGACCAAATTTACCAGTGTTTTTCTAGCTTTATTTTTAATTATTTACAAAATTAATGCGGGAAGAATCAAAATTACCCAATATTTGGTTATTCTTTGTACAAATTGTCATGAAAATATAGCAACTTATTGCCCAGATACTAAACTATGAGTATTTATAATTAAAATTTCATTTATTACCGAATTGGATTCCATAATTATGTTTTCAAATCACTCTTCACTTGCCTTATTACACCATTACATTTTAAAACATGTTCTAAGCAATCAGATTATAAAGAACAGTTTGTAGAACAATGTTGTCAATGTTGTTTTGTTATGAAAAAGCATTAGTTTTAATTATATATAATTAGAGATATTCCCATTTTCTTATTCCAATTTTGTGAAACAAAAAGCGTTATTCTCTAAAATTTCTGAATTTTAGTTGCTTTCACATGATAACATTTTAACACAAATTAGCCAATGCGAAAGATATCAATGTACTGTATTACATATTCAGCGACCTAATCGCAATATCTGTTTTTTTGGTTCCGGAGATATCAAGCTGTTGCAAGTTTTTGTTCAAATTTAACAGATAAATAAAATATCGAAATAAAAACTATAAAATTGTTATGGAATTCCAAGTACAGCAGCTAAAAACCAAGGGGGGTTCTAGCATCAAGCTGAATGGGATTACCAAGATTACTGGAAATATGTGTAGGATACCTTTAATTTCCCAGAATTACTAAGAATTACCAGAAACTACTTGGAAACTAATGTTTCAAGGGCCTTGAATGATACATTCTTAATCGAAATTCAAATGGTTATTTCCTTAAAATAAACATGACCGATCGGCTAATGATACCAATTAATGCTTTAAAATGCTTGTGAAATTATTTCATCATGTTGGCAATGTTTAATTTTTTTCCTATCATATTTTTTTAGAAATTTTGTTAATTTTTTGTGTGTTTTTCTATTCATTTCATTATTAAAAGCTTGACATAAAGACATAAATATTATCTATTTTTTAAATTATTTTGTCATTGTGTGTTGCCAGATTGCCCTTATAATATGGAAATTATTGGGAAAAACTTGAATGACTGCAGAATTATTGAGTAATTCTGAAATGACACACACCACTGTGAAGTTACTGAGTAATTCCGGAATTACTGAATAACTTGCTTAAACTCTGGCACAGTGCGGAAAATTTCTTACAGACAAAAATTATAATCAAAAAAAAAAACTGCAAAAAAGTTATCAAGATAATTATTTTTTAATATTTTCACTGTTCTATCAAATTCTGTAGATTGATTTCCCTAAAAAATTGCCATTAATTACTATGATTACTGTTGAATAACTGAACAAATTCGGAATTACTGATTCACTCCCATAAACTTCAAGTAATTCCGGATTATTGATCAGTCTCACACGATGCTGGCAAGCACTAGCTAAAAACAATTTAAAGCTGAATTTCTTTCGACGGTAACTGTTGAATTTGATTTGTTTTCGGTATTCAAAATTTATTGTCTGAATCATCATGTTGCACAGATAATATAGACAAAAGTTTGTATGTTAGCCAAGGGTTTCCAGCAAGGCCTCAGACTGGATAGTAATTAATAATTACTTTGATTTTAAGCTGGTAATTAGGTAATTCATTAATTACTTAGTAATTCATGGTTATTAGAGTAATTTAAAGTAATTATTTGGTAATTAAAGTAATTTTGAGTAATTAAAGTAATCATTTTTATATTGTACTCCTTCAACGAAACTTTTGGATTTTTTTATATAATCTATTAGAACAGTATTTCTTTTTCATTTCAAATAAGAGTGTCACACATAGATTGAAAAAGACTGTTTCTGTATGTAGAAGGCCTTATTCACCGTAGTTCTCTCTTAAAACTTTCCTAAAATTTATTTTCAATATGTTGTTTAGCGAAGCTGATTAACAACAAAAGGCAACGCCATGATATATTACCCAGTGAAAATTTTTTCATGAATCCAAAATCTATTTATTTTTATCAAATAATTGTAAAAATCCAGAGCTTTTTCTTTAAAGGACCTTAAAGCATTGCCTTTCATATGTTTATTGGGCTCAATAAAAAAAGTTGAGAAATATATATTTTTTTTGCAAGATCTATTTTGGAGTTGGTTATTTTTTTCTATGTTTTTCCTTCTAATTGACAGTCAAAATTATTTGAAGTTTATGTGGATCAAATATTTAAAACCAAAATTTACTTAATTATCATTGATAAAAGCAAAGTTTTCAAGTGAAATCCATTTAAAAATGAATTAAAATAAAAATAAGTTTTTTTAAATATTTTTCAGCTAACTACACTGCCCCTGATCGCATAAATGTCCAATATGCATTTTCATCGATTTTGAGTTATTGATGCAGTTTGGTTCAAAATTGTGTGCTCTTTCGAAAGAGCCTATAACATCCAATACTTTGTTCTAGAAATCAGGAGGAAATCCAGTTTGCGAAAACTTAACACGTAGCCTTATGTATGGGACAAACTTTAAATGCGTTTTTCTCAGCTTGCTGTTTTTGCATATGGGACATTTATGCGAACATGGGCAGTACAGCAGTTGACAGTCCTGTAACATCTTTTTTTAAGAGCTGAACTATTTTCTTGAAACATTTCCAAATATTTCTGAGACAAATGTTTCATTGTTAAAAATCAAACTCAGTGAAATTAGAATTGACTAATCAGATGGCGAAATTAAATCCAATTTAAATGACAAATTACAGATTATCCGTATTTTTGATAACGGATTTTTTTAATATACTTGAGAAAAAATCAAAAGAAATAATGTCAAACCAATGTTCGAAAAACATTTTAAAACATAACGTTATTTTGAAGATTTTCACAGTTTTCATAAAGAGCCGCTGGAAATATTTTTCATAATTATTTGCTTATATTGGCAATTTGCGGCGAGAAATATTAAGCTGACCTAGGACAGAAAGAGGAGAGACAGAATTGAAGATCGCGACAACAGTTTTTTCAAACCTTTTGTCACATGGTGGATAGATCCAGACAGGGTGCTGGCAGTTATAAGGGGAAAGGAGGTGAAGAAGCTAAGGGCCATTCATTCTAAGTGTAATATTTGGTTGAACTAGCTTTTTAGGGGTCTTCCATTAACCGACACAGAAGGTGTCGGAGAATGTCCCACATAGTTATAAATACAAAATTCTCCGCTTCTTCACCTCTTTTCCCCTTATAACTGCCAGCACCCTGTCTGGATCTATCCACCATGTGACAAAAGGTTTGAAAAAACTGTTGTCGCGATCTTCAATTCTGTCTCTCCTCTTTCTGTCCTAGGTTAGCTTAATATTTCTCGCCGCAAATTGCCAATATAAGCAAATAATTATAATTGACTTCCGGTGATCAAAACAATATTGTAAAGTTAAATATTTTTCAGAGTTTATGTTTGGCTCGAAAATCTGGGGGCCTTTTTCAAACAACTTTAAACAACAATATTTCAATGGCATTCGACTTGCCAAGTTTCAGCAGCCTCTAGTCGGAGAAAATTTTCAATGTGTAAACATGAAACTATTGTGAAATATTCTGCTATTTTCAATAAAAATTATACAAAAAAATCACAATATCCAGATTGGCACAAAATAAAATAAATAAAAAAGCATAATTTAAGACTTTGAACAAAACAATACTGTTTGTACTTTGCTTGATATTGAGTGTTTTTATTTTATTTCATTAAATTTATTTTTGAAAGAGCTATCGAATGAGCTAATAATAAATATTCAAGAATAGAACCGTAGAAATAAATGCTTAAATCTATTTAATATTAATTTATATATTTTTTCATCATAGTGAAAAGTAATAAAGTAATTAATTTAATTAATTTATTTGGACCAGCAATTTGAGTAATTGATTGGCAGACTGGCAAGTAATAAACGCTTCTGGAAACCCCTTTGTAAGCGTATCTAAATTTGTAAAATTTGTTTAAATTGTAGAAGATATACTATTGTCATATTTTTGTGTATAGATTCTATTGGCATGCTTGTTTTGCACATATTTTTTTTGTGTCTAAATCACAAACATTTTGTTTCATACCAAAATAAATAAATTTAGGAATCAGTTATTTCAGTAGGTTGAGACATCAAGTCATGAAATATGGTTAAAATTTTGAGTTGAAAATGTCATTCAAACATTATGTAACGAAACAGTTGGCATTTTTGCTGTCAAAACGACAGAGAATTACATACCAAAATTAGGCAGAAAGAACAAGAAAAATAGAAAAAAGCAAATCTCATCACACCTGCTTCTTCCGAGTAGTCGAAACAGTAGTACTCTTCTTCCGACATCCTTAAAACAAGCCCCACTCATACTGCGTGGGTGGTCGAATGTGTGTAAAAGTGTGTGTCGTGCAGTTTCAAAAGCTCCGCGCCATGTACCAGAATGTGTGTCTGTTCACACACACACACACACAAACAACCGATCGCTACGTGTGGAAAATGAAAATGGATGGAAATTGTTATCAAAGAGAAAATTATTTTTATTATGATGTTATTAATGTTAATGGCCGTTGGCGGGAATGTGTGCATGTAGAATCGGGCGTTAGACGCGGCGCGAAATGATAATTGGCGTTTATTTCCCGGTGCCGTCTCTCTGCCGCACGTGGAACCATCGTCAGCACTACCTTGTGCACTTCACTTGATTACTATATGGCATCCCAGGGAGGGGACACGGAACGGTAGGTCGAGGCAATTTTCCCGCCCTTTGCTAATACGGAAACTGACTGGCGTTGCGTTTGCTGGAACCAGAGGCTGGAACAGCTTCCGCAACCATTCCGAGTCGAGATTTCCCCGCGGGTCTAGTCGGGAGGATGATGATGGTGAAAAGTTCTTGGTTTTTGTAGGTTTTCAACTCACTGGCTGTAGACCTGCTTGATTTGTACTTTTTTTTGTCAGAGAAAATTGGATGGTCAAATGCAGGTTGTTGTTGGTATTGTTTTCAAAAATCTTACGGCATTGAAATCAATAATTTGTATTACCTTTTCAAAGCATTTTCATATAATAAAATAGCACATAATTTCAAAATTGAACCACGTTCTCCAAAACCGCCACCTGATGACACATTACGCTTAAACCAAATTGAACAGTCGAGCTTAAATATATCGGTTAAATTTAAAAACGGCATCACAGCTTTGTCCAGGTCCAGGTCACGTAGCTAACTTGCCGGTAAATGTGACCATCTTTTCTCCTTTCCTGAAGGCAGCACACTGACTGCTGCTGCGTTACACTAACCCTGACTGAAAAGTCCGTCAGACGTCCGTCGTTTGTCGTCCGTGCAATTGTACGACGTCGCACGACAATGTCGTGCGACTTTCGCACGAATGTCATACATTTTTGCACCAAAATGTCGTATTTGTCGTGCGATCGATGATCGAAATTGTACGACATTGTCGTACGACATTCGACTGACGTCGCACGGTTTTGTTATTAAGAATGTCGTGCTATTGTCGTGTGCTGTCATTTCGAATTTTTAGGTTATGTTGCAGTTGAAAAAACTGTTGTTTTGTTTTGTTGTTTTTTTTTATTCAATCTGTAAAAATTTTACAAAAATATTCACTTGTTCACCTAATTTCACTTGCGAATCGCCGATTCTTCTCCAACTTGGCTTTCTTCGGGATTTGCCTTGACCGCAGCTTCCGGCTTGGATGTTGGTGTTCTTCTGAGGCGGCCGTGGCAGCATCTTGGTCGTGTTGGACTTTTGCTCCTCGACGAGCTGATCGAAACCCGGATGCGACGCCAATCTTGGATCTCCGACGGATTGATGTTTACCGAAGCACGAGACAACGTGGGTTTGTGGAGTACGAGTACGAGAAAACGTGGCTGCTTCCGTAGGTTCTACGAAAGCCACGCGGGACCACACGGGGAGGCATGGTTTCCGGCAGGATCAGATTGGAATATGTTTGTTGCCTGAAAAAATATATCATCAGTCAACAATTGGCAAGAATATATAAATTAAATTCTGATTTCAATAATAATAAAATTTCAAGACAATAAAATTTCAAATATGTATTTTTGAACTGTAAAAGAAAAACTAAATTTATGAATTCTTGCTTACTTTTACAAAAGGTCCTATGTACATAGGAAACCCATGGCGCATTGGTTGTTTTGAAAAAGTAATCAATTATAAATAAAAACATCTAAAATAATTTAATACAAAAACGTACAAAACTCAGATTATTGCAAATAGTTTTAAAATCTAAATATATTATTTTTTTTAATTGTACCAAATTTGAGAATGCTAAAAACGTTTAATGATCAAACGTTTACAAATATCAGCATTTTTATATGACCCAATCTCATCAATCAAATAATCATTAAATTCTAAAATTCTAAAATTCTAAAATTCTAAAATTCTAAAATTCTAAAATTCTAAAATTCTAAAATTCTAAAATTCTAAAATTCTAAAGTTCTAAAATTCTAAAATTCTAAAATTCTAAAATTCTAAAATTCTAAAATTCTAAAATTCTAAAATTCTAAAATTCTAAAATTCTAAAATTCTAAAATTCTAAAATTCTAAAATTTTAAAATTCATAAATCATCCAATTCCGTTCGCGTTATTTTTCAAATTCCTAATATTTTTAGAATTTTTGAATTCTTAACTCCAATTCTAAATATGACGAACGACATTTAGATTTTGGAAATATAAGAATTTTAACAATGTTAGAATTTAACAATTTAAGTATTTTAGAATTAAAGAATTCTAGTATTTGAGGTTTTTTTTTTCAATTTCTGAATTTGAATATTTTAGAATTTCAGATTTTTTAATGAGAACTTTAAAACTTAAAATTTTTATGAATTATTAAATTCTATAATTTAATAATATTAACAATTTACACAAATACATGAATTCAAAGGAATTTTTAGTTTTCAAATTCTTGCATTCTATAATTTTGAAATACTAGAATTTTAAAATTAAGAATGAAAACTTTAGAATTTCACAGTTTTAGTGTTTAAGATTGTTTAAATTCTAGTAATTTTGATTTTTCTTTAGTTTGGAATTATTGAATAATATAATCCACGTTAGATGACAATTTTGATGTTTTGAGGTTTTGAATTTAATACAATTTCACACAAACACACACTTAAAACATGACTCACCAGTTTCATCAGGTATGTGCCGCCACCTCCCGCGGAAAGTAAAACACCAAACACCAACCTTCCTCGATCGCAAACCGGTTCCTTCCCGTCCCGTCCTCCTTCTCGTCCTCCTCCACCGCCACGAAGACTGAAATACAAGACACTTTGATTCGGTCGCTCGCGCACCCCGGAACATTTCGCCACAAAAAATCACAATCTAGAACTAAACTTACCTATTATCCGTCGAAAATCGTCCAAAATCTTCGAGGCTCCTAAACCAAATCCCGAAAGGAAGGACAGCTGGATCGATTCGGTTGCAATCAAGTCCGAACAAGATCAACTGAAGAGAACTGTCAAACTGTTTGCGTCGACGAAAATCGTGACGTCGAATTGAAGGAAAATCGATGGAAAAAACAATGTCGGGCATGTCGAGTGTTTGTCGTACGTTTGTCGTCCTTTCGACCAATCGATATCGAAACGGTAAAATCAAAACCGCGCGACAGCTTGTACGACGTGCGACATTTTTCAAACAGGGAACTGACAGCAGCACTCTCAGTCGGCTTCCGGTTTTCCACCTTCTTTGAACGGGAAACGTGTGGAAAGTGGCATTTAACACGTTTTCTTTCGTTTTCTTCAGCTGGAAGAGGGAGAGAATACCCGTTGCTATACGGAAGGAAGCGATAAAATACGTCACCAAATGAATAAAAAATAGAACGTTTTTCCACCCCTAACAGCAGCTGTCCCTCGTTAGATATGAAGGGGTGATTGTGTGTATTGTATAAATTATTAAAAAAAACCTTTCGAGTTTTGCTAAAGTGCTGTAGCGATTGAAGAGTTTTGGTGAAAATCTGGCTCCAATAAAGTAAACAAATATCACTTTAAACCAAGTAACACCAGCGAATTTTGTTCGCATGTTTCCAAATCCTCAGCTAATATTCTACTTCTACTGAAGCCTCGCATCCAATTAGCAAAACGACTCGACGATGAGCATCAATTCATCTCAATATCAATGAAATGTAGGCTGCTTGGCGTAGCATCTCAAAAGACCAAACACGCACTTTGCTGTACCGAGTCGTCCTTGGTCGAGCAAGACTAGACGAAATGGAATGAACCTCCAACACCACCGGAAGAGCTTCTCAAATGAATCTTCATCCTTCGTCGGTCCGGAGAGTCAGTATCTTGCCGGCATGTTGGTGGGTCGATGTGTACGATTCAATAGACACCACGTACTACCCTCACGCACACAAAAGGTGAGGAAAAGTCTTTCATCAGGAAAAGCTCTTACGAAACAACACCTAATGAATGGATGTGATGCTCAGATATTTTAGCTTGTAGTTTGCTGGGTGACACGCCATGGAATAAGAGTGGAGGTCCACCTGAATTTTCGAAAAATGATAAAATTTCGTTATGCTCTTACATCGAAATCCTTATTATTCCGTAATTTGCCGTGGAACCCGAATTGCGTGCCAAAATCTTCCAACCCAACGATCAGGAAATTCTTCTTTAGTCCCGCAGTGGACCGGAAGGAGCAACCAATGCTACTTCTACACCTTCCGTACCGGGCACTGATTTTTGCGCGTGGAAACATTTTCGACAAAACCGCAAAGCCATCATCATCGACCTCCGTCGTTGTTGTTCCGTCGACGCGGTTGCCACTACACACCGGTCGGTCGTTGGTAGAGGCTAGGCGTAGCTTCCGTTTTGCCATTATAAGAGGCTTTGGGAAATGACGATGGGATGAAGGTACCTACACCAGACTGGAATGGCTGTAGAGTGAATGTAGGGGAGGTTGAACTTTTCAGCACTTGTTTCGAAAAGTAACACTTTTCAACATTTTTTTGATTTAAACGATTTATTGACAAAATACATGAAAATTCGACTTAAAATTTCACTCAATGGGTGTTTTTCGAAATTGCAAAAAATGTTGTATGGAACTTGTTGCAAAACTTGATTTTTTCAGCACTCGTCGTATTTATCCAACTCGGTGAACCTCGTTGGATAAATGTACGACTCGTGCTGAAAAAATCCTCTTTTTGCAACTTGTTGCATAAACTACTATTTTGCAATCATTAAGATTCACATTTAAAAACACAAAGTTTGAGTCAAGAAAGTTACAAATGTAGCGTGACGGGACAACATCGTACAATTGGATCATTTTGATTTTCATACACAAAAGTGAAGAACTCTGCTCTCCTTGTAAGTTTTTGGAAAACCCCTTTTTTACAGTTGTTTCTAAAATGAAAAACGAATTTCGTCAAATTTTGTTGATTTGACAGGTACTTCTTTTTGTGACGGGACAACGCAGATATTTTGCAAAAGAGGGTTTTGCTCGCGTTGTCCCGTCACGAAATGAAGCAATTGTGAAAATCTCTACTGATTAGTCAACTTTAACTAATTTGGGGTCGCTGAGCTCGGATATGACTCCTAGAATACTTCAAAGTATTCAGGGAATGTGCAATCCAAAATGGCGGCCAATATGGCGGTGCTAGAATATTCGATATTTTATAAAGAAATGTAACCGGCAATGAACAGGTATAATTTAACAAAGGGTTGCTGAACTCGAATATGAGCTCTAGAATATTCCAAAATACTCAGGGATGTGCAATCCAAGATGGCGGCCAATATGGCGATGCTAGAAAATTTGATTTTTTTTTTCAGATGTGTAACAGGCAATCAATGGGTCAAATTCAACTAATTTGGGGTCGCTGAACTTGAATATGTGCCATAGAATACTCTAAAGTACTCAGGGAATGTGCAATCCAAGATGGCGGCCAATATGGTGAAGCTAGAAAATTTGATTTTTTTTTGTTCAGGGTTGTAACAGGAAATCAACGAGTCAAATTTAACTAACTTGGAGTCGCTGAACTCGAATATGAGCCATATAATACTCCAAAGTACTCAGGGAATGTGCAATCCAAGATGGCGAAGCTAGAAAATTGAATTGCATTCCCTGAGTACTTATTTATTTAGTTGTCACCGTATTTGGCATTATGCCGCACAGACTGTTCTAAGGACTTTAGAATATTCTAAGGATTATATTCGAGTTCAGCATCCCCAAATTAATTAAATTTGACCTGTTGACTGCCTGTTACATTTCTGTATAAAAATTTCCAATATTCTAGGTTCGCCATCTTGGCCGCCATCTTGGATTGCACATTCTCTGAGTACTTTGGAGTATTATATGGCTCATATTCGAGTTCAGCGACCCCAGATTAGTTAAATTTGACTAGTTGATTGAACTTAAAAATCCTTTTATGGTGTTTTTTTCCATTCTGCCGCCATATTAGACGCCACCTTGAATATCTCGCTTCCCTTTGAGAAGGAAAATCAACAGGCAAATTTGGATTCTGGAGGGACGATTTAGTCAAGATCTAATCTAATCTAATCTAATCTAATCTAATCGAACACAAGCGCAGCCAGTCCGAAGAAAGCATCCGGGAAGAACTTATGGTTAGATTACGCCTCAAGTTCTTTCTTGTCATTATTAATGATTGCAGTACTTTCGAGAACCCCCGAAATGTATTACACTCACTAAAGCGGCCCGGCCTACTGCGTTGCATTAACCGCAAGAGACAGATTCTATGAACGGAACCCACATTTCATGGAATCATCAGGGGAAGAAGAAGAAGTGAGGACATACCGTACCAACCACTTCCAGTTATTTATAGAATATGGTGTGTAGTGTGTGTAGGGGAATCGTTGGGGAAGGGATTGTTGTATTGTATAGTAAATGACCTTGTGACATTATTTCACCACTACGGATTAATTCACTCAAGTGGTGTCAACCCCTCGGTGGCTGAGTGGCTAGAGCATCTGACTACCAATCCAAAGGTGTGAGTTTGAATCCCACCTGATTCCATGCGTTTTTTGTTCATATTCAAAGTTCAATTATAGTCGAATAATTTCAAGGAGACCGGTCGGGAATCGAACCCGGAACCTTCCGCTTATGAGTCATTAATGGCTACGGCAAATATGGTAGCCATTAAGCCACGGGCCGGTCTGGAGGAGGGTCGGTTTAGTCAAGATCGATCAAAAACTGGCCTGTTACACGATTTGCTTCTAGACACGAGAAATGAGCATCTTTTTTTGAATTCGTTCCTTGACCAAAAAACTGGCGTGACGGGACAACGCAAACTTGCGTCAGCCGTAACTCTGGATCCTTTTGGCCAATTTTCGATTTCTAATAAGCATTTTAAAGGGTTTTTTGAGTACGAAAAGAATCCAAAATATGATGCAAAACCGATTTCACGAACTATTGCAAATTAAACTATTGTCATTTTTCGTGACGGGACAACGCTTCCATTTACCCCCTTTTCAAATGTCCTGTATAATTTTATACCTACAGAATCTGCTTCTGTCAATAAGAGGGCTTATAAAAGAGTCATTTTACTATAAAATACCGTTTAGATTGATTAAATATCTGCATTCCTTCCATTAATTTGAGCTATTATTTAAAACAGTTGGGAAAATTAAAAATTCCCAGCGTTTTTACATTTTACAACATCTGCTCACATATATGTTTAGAATAGGAACTTTGGTGTGGAAATATGTTTTTTGTGTGGTTCAAATAGTGGGAAAACATGGAAAATTATCAGAACCATCCAAAGTTCAACTTGAAAAAATTACTGCTTGGTAAACAAGTGCTAAGAATCGGTCATAAAAACTTTGGGAAAAAACCATTCAGTTCAGTCAAACTAGTTTTGAAAAATTCAAAATGCACGTGATTCTGGAGAACCCAAAGTTCATGCTTCCTCTCAAGTTGAGTCTGCGTAGAAATTTTGTTGGCCGGTGTTATATAACGAAAAATCAAAGCAATCTATTTGAAGGGACAAATTTATTGACAGCTGGAGCAATATTGATATAGAGAAGATCGACAACCAGAGAGTCCACTGTACATGAATAGCAAACTGAATAGCTTCGTGGATAGTTAAAACATTACTTTACTTCTTATTTTAGTAGACACAGGATTAAAATAGATTGCTCAAAATTTCACTAATTTTCAAATCATTTAAATTGTTACTAGAAGTTCAAAGAAATTTTTCTTTAGATTTTTTATGCAAAATTTTGAAAGAATGTCAACAAAATCTCATCATTCCCTACGGCTTTGCACAAGTACTAGCAATAGTGGAAAGCCTGAAAGAGATGATGGTGGCGATGCGAAAGCTTTTTACACTCTGTCAACAAAGGCAAATATTTGTTTGGAAGCGGTGGGGATATTTTTAGCGTGGCGAAAAAAAGAAGCGTAAACTTGTCGCTCCTCGTCCTCGCATTAACGGAAATCGGTGGCGGCTTGTTTCGAAATTGCTCGACGCGATGGACCGATGATGATGGCACCGTCAGATCAGATGGGAGATGAGATTGAACCTTGGCGAAAGAGACACAATTATCCGACCGTAGTGGCGGAAGCTGCCAATCGGGCTTTAAAGTGCCGTAGAATGGCTCTATAATGGAATGTTTACGCAATTAAGTTTAGTGCTTTCATCTCATCACGTGAAACCATCATCTCACCACCCCGTGGCTGATTGATGACCAGGCAGGTTAGGTGTTGTCACTTTTGACGGTTGGAAATTTGTTTTTGGAAATTGTTGATGATGGTGCCACCCAAGTAACATTTTTTTCCAGGCGTTCTACAAGAGCTCTTCAAGATAGCTACAGCATAGCAGTTTGGACCGCGGTAGGATAAAATTTTCTTCAAAACTTCTTCAGGAGTTTGGAAGAGTACTTGAAGAGAGTTTTATCCTACCACGGTCCAAACTGCTATGCTGTAGCTATCTTGAAGAGCTCTTGTAGAACTCCTGGAAAAAATGTTACTTGGGGCAGTTGTGTTTTTGATAAAAGTACTCAAGGTTTACATTCTTTTCGCCAAATTTCAAAATCTTTTTATATTGTAATTTATTTTATTATTTTCCAAACTTTGTTTGAAAATTTCCTTCTCTTAAGCTAAACATATAACCAACGCTCATTAAAAGCAAATGCCCAAATCCTCTCGATCCTAGACAATTGATTCGATGGCTCGTTGAACTATTAATACCACTTATTGTTGCCCTCATGCGATAAATCAAGCGTGCTTTTGGACTTATTGATCTTAATTATTTTTTTCTTTTCCCATTTCTTTTCATCGATACCTACTCGTGTTCTAGCATATCTGGGTGTGAATGTGTACAAGACGGAGTGGCCCTGCGCCCGGCAGGGCGGCCTCTGCGTCCACCGGGCCGACTGCAAATCGCCCACCACCAAAAGTGGCCTCTGCCCGGAAAGTGCCCATCGGGGCGTCGAGTGCTGTTACGAAGGTTAATGCCTCCCTTTGAGCATGATTCAAGTGTTTTAACCTTTACTATTTTGCATGAATTGATTGGTTGACAAATTAATTATTTAATATTGGAAAATTCATTGAAAATAACCCTCATTACAAATACATCAAAGCTCATTATAAATTTAATGATAAATTAAAATCATCAAAAAATTGACGATTTCTCATCACTAATTGTGGATTCACATTCTTACATTTTAATTTTTGTAACACTAATTAAAAACAAAGCAAAGCATAAACTTTTTTTGAAAATTTCACCATCACCATAACCTCAGCACCAAAAAGTTGTAACACGGAGCAAGTTTTTCAAATTAATGTCGACTTTGTTGGGTTTGTTCAGAGGGTGGTGGTGGTGGCTGCGTTGTTGGTGATGATGATGGCCTGATGCTGTCAGGCTCAATTGAACAGCAACGGTCCCATGGAAACCATTCCTGGGGCGGGCTCAGAACTTTGTCATAGACTTTGTGGCAACGCGTGACGGACGGGCCAGGGTTGGAAATCACATGACCGGGGAGACTTGCGGGGAACTGAAATAAAAAGGAAAATTCCAGAAATGTTTCAAAATTGGACTAATTTTTACATGCAACATCAATCGGCAGAGAAACAATTGGAGAGCATGCCCCAAATTTGAACGTTTGTATCAATAACAAAACTGTTTAATTTAGTATAATTACTGAACTATTCTTGAAACTTTCACTTTTAGTGCGACCGGCAAAAGATCTGCGATGTCGGCAGTATCTCGGACAGTGCGTAGACTGGTGCTACCCGATGCTTCAAATGCCAGCAAAGGATTGCGAAACAGGATCTGTTTGTTGTGTTCTCAATCTGCATTGAGTTGATGGGGTTTTTGAGTAAATTATGGTATATGGTGGCTGTAGAAGCTCGCAAATATGGTACAAATTATCGTAAGTTGGGGTGGTGTCGTCTTAAGAGTTGGGCAAAATATTTATTGGATGTTTAGAAATCATGTTAATTGAAGAAAATAAACGCTTTGTATATCAGAATACTATTATTCATTGGTGACATATTTAGTTTCCTTTCCATGTTTTTGTTGAAATCACTAGTTCTGCGTTTTTTTATTTATTGAGACATTTTTTGTGAATATAACGCTACTGCTAATATGTTTTAAAGTTAATTTCGGTGCCCTTCAAAATCTGCAAAAATCGATGACAAATATATAAACAAATTAAAAAAATCAGGTGATAAGAAGTCCAACTGAATAGAATACTATAAAAGTAGAATTGGTCTTTGTTGATTATCATATTTAGCGTGTTTGAAATCATTTATGAATATTTCGATTTATTGTGAAATTCCAATGAGTAATTCACTACGTTTCGTATTTTGACTCTTCTTTTCATTTTTTATAATTAGAAGCCATTTAGCATAATTTGTTTTTCCATGAAAGGCTTCATTAAATTTTGCTGGTCATACAAAATGGTCATGTGAATAATTGAAAATCAGAATTTTGAGAAAAATAAAAGCTATTTATGCAAAATGGCTTTTTTGACATAGAGAATACATGAACAAAAAAAAAATGCAGATTTTAGAGAATCACTCAGAAGGATTTTTTAGCGGGAGTTAAACAGAGGTCGTACATGTATCCAAAATTATTGGAAGTTGGGTGTAGTCTCAAAAGTTGGGCTTGAATTATGCAAAGTCAAAAATATCAACACTATTTATTTGGTGACGTTAGAGTAAGCTACTTCATAACATTGAAATGACAGGAAAAGTAAGTACCGTAAACTGGGGTGAGATTGATAGCCCGGGGTGACATTGATATAAATTTGATTTGGTCACTAATTTGGATACATCCAATATAACAGTCACATTTTTGCATCTATGTTCGATAATAAGGTAGCCCTTAGTGCATATATACTCAAAATTTTCAAAAATGTTGAGCTATGAATTTGACGGGCATTTGAAAAACCTATCATAGTCACCCCGGGCTATCAATGTCACCCCAGTTTACGGTACCATCAACTAGGGCGAATTGGGACTACATTCTGAGACCGCAGATTCTGGAGCATTGAATAGCTTTAAATTTGGAAATTGTAATTCTAATTCAGCTGATCTGTAACCGTTTTCAACCAAAATCAATCAAAAATATCAAATATTAATGCAAAAACAACACCTTGCTGAGATTTTTATCTATTTAGAGCACAGAGGCATCGATTTGTGAAATCATCTGCACTTTTATAAAAAAAGTATTTTCAAGTCTAATTTTTTATAAAGGCTGTATATTTAATATAAGGCCTTTATTTCAAAATAATTGAATTTGATTTTCTGTAATTTTTTTATATATTTACATAAATTCCAAAGAAGAAACTTTTGAAAACAATTAGAAGTGCAAAGCAAATAATTTTTGAAAGTATTTTTTTTTGCCAAAAAACGATTAATACGTCAAATAAACAAAAAATCATGTTTCCATCGTTCAAATTCGTAGGATCCCTTCAATTAGAAATGTTACGGTTATTAGCAAAAAAAAATCAATATTTTTGTCTGAGATAACCGCACGTCAACTAAATTTATTTTTGAGTGCAGCCATGGCTTTATCTCTAAAACGATCATACTAAATTCCAATCCTCGGGTTTCAAAAGGTCCTAAGCGCCATTTGAAAACAATGCTGCTTTTCGATCAATTCTCGTTTTATTTATGAATTAACAACATCAAAAATGCATAATATTGTTGATCTGCACGTCCTCTAAATGCTCTTTACTAAAAAACAATGAAAATTGCTTATTTCTTTTCAAAACTTAGCCTATACTTTTTCTATGTTTTTCTTTAAAATTATTTCTCCTGATCGATACCAAACTTTGCCAAAGACACACAATTAATTGGAAGATTAATTTCCAAGCAGTAAAAATTGTATGGATGAGCCAATGATGAGAATTGCATAGTCATTGGCAGCGATGGAATAATCATCATCAAAAGAAAATCATTGGACGTTCATCAAGAGAAAAATCCGAAGGGAGCATGGCTCTTCTCTCTCACGCACGATAGGTCGTTAAAAGGAATCTAAAAAAATCATCATCTTGATTATTCGGCGGAACACCTTTTCATTACTACACTTGCAACTTGCAAGTGTAACGCCACACATCGAAATATGACCTGTTACATTTTGTAGATGGGCAATGTGTGTAAACATAGTGAAATAAATATTTTTAAGTGGTGCTGACATGGAAATTCACAAAAAATCATCAACAGATTGATTTTCTTGGAGAAGTTCGGAAGCGATTTAATTTTCCGTGATTTGCCTCCTCTCTCTTTCTCGGGTGAAGAAAGTTCGCAAGCGAAATTGATTTTTTTGCGATTATCCCATCCCTGGTCATTGGTTTCGTCATGCTTGCTATTTTATTTTATTGTATTTTATTTATAAGATAACTGTATAGTTTGTATAATTTGTAAAAAAGAAAAGATGCCATCCCCAAGTTAATATAATAAAAAAAGTGCAAGAAGGTTGCAAATTCAGAAACCAAATGGAATAAATAATGCCTTCTTTGCTGAGGGCCTCGTGGCGTGGTGGTTAGTGGCTTCGGCTGCCGATCCCTAAGTTGCTGTGGGGCGCTGGTTCGATTCCCGCCTTATCCTCCTGGCATTCTATCGGATGGGGCAGTAAAACGTCGGTCCATTTGCGTAAAAGAGGTTTCGGGTGACTCACCACACATAACCTTCGGACGCCTAGAAATAAGCAGAAACTTGCAACAGAGCCCACAAAAGACCCGGGGGTCGTTAAAATGGATTGCTTTGCTTTGCTTTTTGCTGAGTTCTATCAATTTATTTACAAATGTATATTTAAATTTTTAAATATCGTCTTGACTGAATTACTTAAAAGGTAAGATTGATTTCATCAAATCTTCAAATCAGTTATTTATCCACACATCTCACAAGAAATTGATCATTATTTATACTTAGGAATCCTGGAAGAGATATGTCGATGCACTCATTTAAAACAAGACCATTCGATTGGTTGGGAGCCAACCAATAGACATCCTCATTTAACCTCATTTAGGGTTATTTCTCACCGGTAGATGTCACTTTCCCAACCAACCAGGGTTCCGACCCTGGACCTAGATATCTCTGCAATCCGGCCACTAAATTTTGACAAGTATTTCGAGGCACTCACAAATCGTTGACAGATCTCTTTCTGGATATCTATTTATACTAAACTATCATATCAAAACCCCAAAACTAACTGAAAACATTCCTCCCTCCCCCCTCGCAGTGATGCCATCGCAGCTTTCGCTGCCGTGCAACGAGTACCAGGGCGAATGCATGAAGCACTGTAACGCGCTCGGGCTGCGACGTCCGGCCAACGACTGCCAGGAGGGCGAACATTGCTGCGTGTTGACGCTCTAGAAGCTGAAGCTGAAAAGTCCACCGCCGTCGCCACTTTATTGGATTTACGCGCCACGTTCCCAGCAGCAGCAGCAGCAGCGTACTTATCAAAATCACATTGGACACGTGGATGCTTGGCTATAACATTGGACACTTTGCGAAATAAAAACGATCCACGTGGATTTGAATTATGGTGGCACGAGCTTGACACACCTTTTCAGGGACAGTATTTCAAAAATGGATTAGTTTATTTTAAGTTGAAAGAAATCATTACTTTTATAATGTGACATTTTCAAACATTAGTCCAGGCTTGAAAAGAACGGTTTTTGGATGTTTCTAGAGCAGTCACTCGAATATTTCATTCTGGGATTTTCTGTCTGGGGGTTGACGGCGCGGGAAGAGAATAGCGGATCAGTGCTTTTTGGCGAGAAAGTTGGGTTTAAATGTGAAATACATACGTACAATGTACATACGAGGGGATGTGAATAATTTATTGCCCCGCTACCTTGGTGGACACATTAAATGTAGCAGGCAATGCAATTTTAGACGGAGCAGAAATGTAATCATTTAAAGTTGTGGAGAGCTTTAAGTCGAGATTACGGCACGTGCTTTATTGTCTATATAACATCTATTAAGGGAGTATTTTTTTTGTTTTATTCAATAATCAATAAACTGCAGTAGCTTTTCTGCTTCCATTTCGAAAAGATTTTGAACCTTTTTTCTTACTCCAAAAAACTTCCTTGAAAAATTTGGCACCGGTTTCTACCTGAAGCCTATAATTTATGTCCACCTAGGTGCAGTCGAAATCATATTTTATGAACGTGATCCCACAATTTGAATAATTGGACTCCCCAATCTGCCCCCGGCCCGGGAGTGGCGGGTCCGCATTGGGTCCTCCCGGGGGCAAATTTTGTTGACGTGGATGTTTCTCGCCCGGACACCTTTCACCCTGGCAGCAACAGCAGCACCTGCCAGAAAAGGTTCTCTAGCCGTCGTCGCCATTGACGTTGAAGCACCGGTTTCCCGATCCAATCGAGGCACGTTCCGGAAGCCCGTTATTAGATTGGATTTTTTTTTTCGATGCTCTGTATTGCTGCTCCAGTTCGTATGCAATAAAAGTTCGACACATCTGGTCAATGCAGGTGTATTTAGCACGGGGAGGTGAGTGGGAGGAGGGGAAGTATCCCTCCCAAATGATTCGCATAATTTTAATTAATGGGATGTGATCGGCTTTGGTGCACACGTTCGCCGCAAATTATTCGTTTTTATGGCTTGTTGAGAGGTGATTTTACGCTAGAATGATATAATAAAAATTCTGATTAATTTGAAATGCTAAGTAGGCTCAAACATTAAAAAGATATTTATCTTATGTATGCTTTTGAAATTATGAATTTGAAAGCATTCAAGATGCATACCAAACAGAACAAACTGCACGTTTTTATTTTCCAGAACTCTCCAACCAGAAATATTTTCATCTTTAATAGTTAATTTATGCATTTTTTAAACGAAATCATAACGTTAAAAAATCGATACCAAAGCAAAATTTGGCTAGATAAATAATACAAGATAAATATAAGGGACTGTAATATCCCAGTAAGCGTGTAAAGTCCAATAATTTTGATGAAAATTGCTATTTATTTTTCAAAAATGCACATATCTCAGCTTATATTAAACACCCAAAATTCAGAGTCGCAGAATTGTTCCCGCAAAGTTTATTGAGGACTCAGTGTCAAAATCGAAAGAATAATGCTACCAACTCATACTTTCATAACAAATCTCCAACAAGTGTCATACACAGAAAAAAAATCATGGTAATATTACATCTGGGAAGGGGTACATCTTTTATGTTAGAAAAAAGATGTTATTTTACCTCTAGAAATGTGTAATTTTACCACTTTTCTGGTGCAATGCCACTTTTTCAGCAAAAAAAAAAAAATTACATCATAAAAGAGTTAATATTCAACCTTCCAAAATTACAGCTTCCTAATTTTTTGAACTTTTTTTTTTGCCAGTGAACCTCGTGGGAATAATTTTTTCGCCGATCTCGAGCTGAGTTCTATGTGTCCGTGAATGGTACCACTATTCTCTCGATTCGAGGCCATTATTCTCTTGGGCGAGCGCTGCCCAGTTTTGAGTAATCAAAAACTATTATTGAATCAGAGAATTTGTTCTGCAATCTTGTTTCTACAATCTTATTGCAAATTTTTTTTGATAATCTCAAATAGATCATAGCCTTTTTATGGGAGGTATTCTAAGTTCAGCTTTTTTTATTATAAATTTTTATTCGAGTTTTCTGTTAATTTTTTGCCATCAAAAATTTTCTTTTTGCAATTCTTTCCTGAAGCTTCTTACTTCTCTACCAAAAATAACCAAAAATAATAGGATCGAAAGTAAAACTATAGACCAATTCTCAACGAAATCGGTCTTTTTTTTAGAATTTTAATTTTTGTATTTTTTAATCCGACTGAAACTTTTTTGGTGCCTTCGGTATGCCCATAGAAGCCATTTTGCATCATTAGTTTGTCCATATAATTTTCCATACAAATTTGGCCGCTGTCCATACAAAAATGATGTATGAAAATTAATAACATTGAAGATGTGGCAACCCTGTTTCAAGTAATGATCACTTTAGTGATATTCATGTACTTTTTTGAAGCTGGATTTCACTTAAATCTATTTAAACTATGTCCAGATCCATTATCCAACCCACCGTTGATTAGGTAATCGAAAGACCTTAACTAGTACAAAACATTGAAGATCTGGCTACCCTGTCTCAAGATATGATCACTTAAATGATGTTTATGTACTTTTTGTAGCAAAATCTCACTTGAATGTCTTTAAACTATGTCCGGATTCATCATCCCTGTAACCCTGTTTAAAGTGTTGACCTCTTTAGTGGTACTTGTATACTTTTTTATTGCGGATTTTAAGAAAAACTAGATGAAATTTTTGTCTAATCCCATCGAATCACCGTTTTTTGGTAAGAGACCATCCATAAACTACGTGGACACTTTTTGAAAACACAGACGCCCTACCTCCCCCCTCCACAGTGGTCGGAAACGCAAAATTAGCAGGAATAATTTATTTCCGCTTCAGAGATGCATTTTCGAGCTTCGGCGTCCAAAAATGAAATGAGCATGAGCATGAGCATGAGAGATCACCCATGGTTGCCCCTCCGTTGCTGAACAGAACCGTAATATCCTTTCAGCACTACTGATTATAGGCTTCGACGATCTAGTTGTGTTTCCCTTATCAACAGCATGTATGAATGCGCTGAAAAGATAAAACACCATGATTGCTAAAGCTAGATCAGTTGCGAATAGGTAACAGTCATTGGCCACCAATGGCGCCCGCCATGTCAGTTTGTAGATCTCGATTTTAAGGGACGGGAATGTTAGTTAGCGCAGGTTGCTACTAGGGCAGCTGATTTACTCTGTGCTTACACCCCACAAGCACCAGGAACCTGAAAATTTGTTAGTAGGGTAGGGTATTTGGTCAGGATTCACCACAGAAGATGATGATGCGACCCAAAATCAAAATGTTTGTTGAAAGGTATTATGTATTATTCTCAAGGCAAGCAATCGGATGCTGCGGATGGGACAATTCCCGTTTATCTGTTGTTAAATTTTAAATGAAATGGTTTAGTCTTAGACAGCCGGCTGTGGAAAGATAGAACCAAAATCATTTGAATTTAATGAATGAAGGATTGAACAGTGCAATTTTTAACTTGAGATGATTGTACTATTGAATGATTGATGTTTAGTAATGTACTGATTAACGTTGTGAACGACGAGTTACAATGTTTATCGAGCTGAAATGGTATGATAGGGTTTTGTTATTGTTGCACACCGACGACGGACGCGAAAAATTTTGCGACCCGACGAAAATGCATCGCAAATCGAACTGGCTAACTATCATCGGGACAGCCAAAGCCAGCCGCACCTTTACACACACACGAACGCGAAAAAAAAACGAAAAACACTTCGACGGACGCGAATTTTTTTTTTCGACCCGACGAAAAGGCATCGCAAATCGAACTCAGCTTCGGCGTCCAAAAATGAAATGTTTAAAAATTAAATTCTACATCATTGGGTCAAAACGATATTAGGGTGGTCCAACAATTTCTAATATTTTCAAAAACTATCTTCGCTTCTAGATGAGATAGAGGTATAATTTCTTCGACAGTATTGTAGTACTAGCCATTTCAAACAACTTTGTCCAAGACACAAAATCTCTATCTCTTAATCTGATCATTCTACAGAATTTTATATGAAAAGCAGTAGGGTGGCCCATCAAAAAAGTGTTTTTATTGAGTATCTTTTTTGTATTATTTTTGGCAATTTTGGTGTCTTGGGGACATATTTAGAGCATAAAAATACGCGTCTTTTGAAATGTCAACAAAGTCGCTAGGTCATTTTGGTAAAAAGTTACAGCGTTTTTAAAGTTTTTAATAAGCTTTTTCAAATGTTTGTATCTTTTCGAGGGAGACACAAAAAAATACGCTCCGCGGTGCATCTGAAAGCTTAAAACTTCTTCTATAATATGAATAAAACATCTCAAAAGGGTTTTTCTTAAACCCAAGTTATAGTGATTTAAAAATGGTCATTTTATGAGATTTTGTACAATGCTCTATGAGAAAATTTACATGAATATCGCATTAATCAGTATCAAAACAGCTCTTAGTGAGCTCAAATCGACGTCGTCGTGCTATCTTGTCGCACCCGCCATTTTGACGTTCCGAGAAAAACGCGTTTTAATGTTTGACCTTGAATATTCAAAAACGAGAGCACGCAATGTAAACAATAACAAACACGTTTTGTTTGGCTCACCATTCTGTGCATTGTCCCAAAGTTTGGTTGAAGTTGGTTGCTGGAGTCCCGAGTTATAATTACAAATGTTTACGGTAGTCTAGCTTGTACGTGCGACAAACGCATCCTGACTTTCCTGACCTGAAATCCCTTGGGCCTTTTGTCGCACTTACATCAATTTTCATGGAGTGAAAAGATAGCACGACAAGATTGAAACTACTTTCATATGTAAAGTGACAAAAATGCACGGAGTTTTTTCGGTTTTTGTTGAATATCTCAGGATTGAAATCGAATTTTGGGGATCTGTGACGGTCAAAAGGTGAGGCATTGTGAGCTGCACAAAATGGCGTTCTTAACTCAATTTGGCCCAAAATGCACGTACGACAAGTTAGCACGATGGCGACGAAATGCAGGTAAAATTGATTTGTGGACAAACGTGGTCGAACCTGGTTTTTATGGCAACTAGGATGGTTCTTAGATGACCTACGGTGGTTCATATTCGTTCACACTTAGAAGATATGATTTTTTTAAATTCGCATACAAAGAAAAATAAAAAAACATTTAAAATTTAAATACATAAACTGTTTTAAATAGTAGAGCAGCTGAGGGTATGATATCTGATTAGGGTGGCTCAAATTGATTAGAAGATAAAAAGACACTAAGGGCCCTCGTGGACAATTTACATACAATAAAAATATTTTTTTTATATGGAGCGTGAACAATCGCTTCTCCCATCTGATGTGCTTACGTGTTTAATGGATGGTTCCTTAGAGTGAGGAAGGAACCAACCATAAGGTGGATTAAGTTAGATTTTTCTGAATTTTATCGGATAAGTCCCTCTAATTTTGGAATCCTGCCAGACACTCTTATTTAAGATAAATTCAACATTGTAAATTGTCATAATAAATTATTGACAGAAATAAAAAAAGATTAGTTTAATTAGTACAATTTTTAAAATAAAAATTATTTAATGTGCTCTAGAATAACTTCAATTACCCATTAATTACTTTATTTAAAATAAATTTCGATGTAGGTAATCAATGAATTACAGCCTAAAATTAAAGAGATTTATTATTATTTGCCAGCCTAAGGCCTTGGTGGAAACTCTTGCTGAAAACTTATGAAATAGATGCTTATAAGTTAAAATCAAAATAATTCAATTAATGTTATTTGTAACCCGTTACAACGCATGTTTTTTAAGTTCTCATCGTATTTATTCAACTCGGTGAACCTTGTTGGAGAACATGTTATTTGGAGTCTTTTATCGCGCATTGTTGAGACATTTGATGAATGTCGGAAAACATCTCTTTCACCGAGAAAAATATTGTAGATTTTTTTAATTTTAATCCTTAAATTGAGTAACCTAATCAGTTTTTTTTGGGAAACTATGAAACAATGCAGATGTACCAATGTATTTTCAAAATTGCAAAAAAAAAATCAGATCCCTATGCCTACAAACTTCTCAATTTGTATTGCACAGAACTCCTAAGCGTTTGGCTGCTTAATATTCGATATGCTGATGCAACTAGCGACCTCAAAAGTGGCACTTGACTTTCGGCGTGTCCAGAATAAATTTGCCACGTTTCAGGCTCATATGAGTGAGAGCCTGCGAATGATCGAAAGCTCACGGAATTTCCTCCGGTTCGCAGGCTACTGCAACTGCATCCGATACGTGCGGTCTCCAGGTTCCACCTCTAAGTGGCACTAGGTAGGCGTACTGCCAAACGCATCGACGGAATCGACCAACTCCGCGCAAGGATATCAAGTTTCGATTGCCATTCACGCCTGCGATGCTGAACCTAGTACAGAGTCGATAAGGCAAAGCTATGGTATCCTTCCGGGGGAATGGGTAGAGCCACTACAGCAGATCGACGCTCTGTATATTGATGCAAATTTTAATGGAACTGAACGAACGTGATTTAAATTTAGCAATCTCGCAGCATCAGATATAGAATATTAATTATAGGATTCGAAGGCAAGTGGGGGAACGTTCTGTTATCTGGTATTCTGGAAGTTGGTTCCAATCATGGGAAATAGTGGTTCGAGTTGGCAACACTGCCGAGCCACCCATCGAAATGGGAACTGATGGTTAAAATCCCTCTAAATTGAACCCTAAAATGGTCGTCATCGCGTGCTGCAGAAAAGGATTCAATTGAATCGAATCACCTCAACCCGTAGACAGTTCTGCAGAAGGGAAAAGGGTGTAGGACGAAATGTTCTCTTTATTGCTAGAAAAATCACGTTACGGGCGTTCGTCGGGAATACCGATGACTTTCTCGTCACTATCACAACTGGCTAGTCGTGCTGCTGTGATACGAGTCTGGGTGGACGACGCGTTCTGTTGATGGCTGAAACTGTATGATTGGCATCAGGTTGGAAGGGCTCAATGAATAGAGGTGATTGGAATGCAAATTTTCCGAAACTGTCACCTGATACTGATTGGGGGATCATTCAATGAGAATCGTTCTCAAAATGACGATTAGTTTTCGTTTTAAGTGTGTATTGAAAGCGATTTTTATGTTCAAAGAATAAACAATGCCATCGATTTTAACGGATCCCGTTCTCGCGATTGTCATACAAATCTGACTCATTTTTTAAAGATGATAAGTAAAAAATAACCAAATCAGTATTAAAAAAGATTTGGTTGGATTTCACCATGTAAAGAGATGATAGTTTATGCCCAAGCTGTCTAGGAATTGATCATTGGGAATAAAACCAACTCCATCTGAACCAGATTTTCATCACCATAAAAGCCGTCCATTGCCGGCCGATCCCATCTCCACTGCGCACCAGGGTCAAGGAACGGGATTTGAAAGACGGGAAGTGTTCATGGCCCACATTTTTATGGGGGCAAGGGAAAATCTCCACGGTATATCCAAGTAAATTTCACTTGGATTTGGAGTTTTTGTCCCGCTCCCTTCAAAATTTCCGCAGAAAAAGGGGTCAAAAAAAATGAATTAAATTAAAATTTTCATTGAACACATTTAAAATTGAGTGTAAATTCGGTATAAAACCTAAAAGTCTGGGAAAAAATCATTGATATTCGGCAAATTTTGCACAGAAGAGTGGTTCTCTACGATTTCGCATACTATTCCTTTGTATTTTTTATTATTATAAAACTTTGTCCGGCAGAGTTGTAAGTTGCAATTAGGACTTTTCGGAAAAATAGCAATTCGAAAAAAAAAAAATCGTAAACAAGGACAGAGCGAGTTGTGGCGCTATAACCACGGCAAATAGTGTCCAGGGCATTCGTGGAAATACAATGTCCCATCCCAGAGGGTCCCGGAGTACCAAACCTTCTTAGCATGGTGCTCCTAACGAATACAACCAAAATCTCGGAGCGTATGGTGGTGTGTCCCCACGCTTCTTCCTCCCCTGTCGATTCAGAATTGTGTTGTTGTTCGAACACTCTGCGCTCAAACTCAACCCAATTACGAGTCATCTCTGCGATATGGCTTTACGCAGTAGGCCTGGCCGCTTTAACGCTTGTGATGTTTCAATGCATTCCGATGCAATGGCGCACTACAAATGTTAATGAATGACAAGAAGAGTGCTAGGCGTCATCTAACCTAAGACACTCTCCAGGATCCCTTCGAAAGATTGGCTGCGCTAGGGTCTGATTAGATTAGATTAGATTAGAAAATATCGTAAACAAGGACAAAAAAAATAATTTTTAAAGCAAAAACAAATTCACAATCTAAAAAAATATACTTGTATTTGTGAGAGAACCATCAATAAACATCATTGGAATATTCATAGATTATGTAATGCTCGATTTTTTTTTCTTTTTTTGATGATAACTAATAATTATTTGGAAAGCTCGTCAAATTTCCTACAAGTTTGTCTTTGACCACTTTTTTATACGATGCAACGGCTTCAAGGTACAGCTATATTTAAATTACGAAACACAAAAATATTTAAAATACTTACGCCCTTCTCAAATGTCATTATCGAGTGTAACTCCATATACACGAAAATGGCTTGTATAAGCGTAGGATAACATGTCTACAAAGTTTCATTGAAATCGGAAAGAGTCGAGAAAAAAGTACCTAAAAAACATGTTTTGGGCTAGAATTGCTCCTAAGTTTTACTTAATAAGCATGAAATTTTTAAATCGGAAACTGTAGGTCCAATTTTCAATGTTAAAAAAATAAACTTTTCTAGTTTGGTTGGGCATTTTAGCAAATTCTTCTGAAACCTTTACTGAAATTTCTGATCTTTACAATCAATAAAATAAAAACAATATAAAATTTCATTTGATTTATGAAGTAAGGAAAATTATCATTTATAGATATTTTCAGAAGTAATGCAAAAAAATAACAAAAAGAAATCCAAAATCGTTCAGTTGCTTTAACTTGATAACGGTACATTGTATTGACAATTTGTTAAGTATTTTTCTATTACAAATTTTATTTTGTTTAAATTTTTTGTAATGTCCAGGTCGTTTAGATTTTTCGATATTTTTCAAAAAATATCTCCTAAAAACAATTCAGAAAATCAGAGTAATTTTACAGTAATTTTACTTACAAATTTTATCGCTACAATTAGAAATGCATTTTTCAGCGTTAATAATAATTGGTTTCGTTTTAGGAACTTTGGAAAATTGATAACAGGTATTATATTTTAAATTATTAAAAAACATACATTTTGTGCGAAAATTTTGTTTTGTTTTTGCTTCTCATAGGATTGTTCAAAAACTTTCCGAATTAACACCGCAAGGAGATCAAAACAAGCTTGACTAATTTCTTACCAAATTAATTTATTCATGTTGAATTTGATCCAAAAGGATCTCAAACATATTTTTAAACACGGTAATCCATAAAAGACGAATAAGTTTTATAATAAATATACACCCTATGTTGCAGAATATAAAATATTTTATCTAGGTTTTTGGAAAACTTTTTTTTCGGACTTTCAAATGTATCTATGAATAATTAAACTAATGGATCTTGCATAATTTTAGCTGGTCAATTTGGTCATCGCATTGATGAAATATCAAGCATCCCGATTTTTGAATAAGTATTTTTATCTTGATGATCTTAAAATCTCCGATGTTTTTCGATTGTCATAATATTTATCTATTTACCGTTAAAAGTTTAAATCAAATTTTATACTTTGAAGTTGTCATGTTAATTAAAAATAAACATTATGCACGGAGAAAAATGAGTTCTCAAAATCGTGAACAAAATTCGGAACCAATCGTTCATGAAATTCGGAACCTCAAACAAAGTGTTCAAATTACATGGTACGTTTTTTTTTAAATCGTACCATGAAATTTGAACACTTTGTTTGTGGTTCCGAATTTCATGAACGCTTGTTCACGATTTTGAGAACTCATTTTTCTCCGTGTGTTAAACATAAATAGTTCCTTTTCTACGTTATACACAGAAAAAAAAATAATGGCAATATTACATTTGGGAAGGGATACATCTTCTATGTCAGAAAAAATGTGTGATTTTAACTCTGAAAATGTGTAATTTTCCCTCTTTTCTGTTGTAATGTCGCATTTTCAGTCTAAATTGAGGTAAAATTACATCATAAAAGAGGTAATATTCAACCTTCCAAAATTACACCTTCCAAATTTACACAATTTTTTACTGTGTACCTTAAAATTGTAAAAACTGGAGTAGTGCATGTCTCGCCCGAGTGGGTTATCAGGAGACCGCGAACTGGTCTCGCAATCCAAAGGTTGCTGGTTCGAATCCTACGGTGGACTCTCTAAAATTCTACGTGTAAATATGGGTAATACCCATTGGGTATCAAATACTTAGGAGCCCAGGGCAGCGACAGTTAAAAGTTAAAAGAAAGACACTAGTAGGTTTAGGTGTTTAGCTTAGTAGTGTTTAGGTTTAAGGCGTGTATGTTTAAACCCAAAAACATAGCACAAGTTTGCATCGCACGGCAACGTAAATATCAATTCCAAGTGCCAAAAAAATATTTATCTTCGTCACGTACTAGTCACTTAGCCTGTGGTTGGTGATGTTACACCCCGAAGAATGGCGGCCGTTCAAGGAATCGATTTTTTTTCCTCAAAGCAGACTCCCCGTAATAAATAATACTTCGACATCCACTTAGGCAATCCCCCTTACTCCTCAGTAACTCTCACACACATCCGTACACTACGCACTGCTCAATCTATTATGGCTTCTCAAATAACAACGGAAACTTTTATCGTAAATAATACCAAAATCCCTCCCCACCTTTCCTTAACCTGCTGTGGACGTGTCAAAGTCACTTTTTGGCACATCCATTGTAGGCCACGCGTGAGGTGAGGAGAATCACTTCAAGATGAACCTGGTGTCGGTCGTCGGCGGGGTGGAGATTGGCCTCGTAGAACAATTTTGGCAACAACACAACGAGGAGAACAATTTGATGAAAACTCCGGTTGGCGTCGTCGTCGGAAACACATGGTAATCTGGCTAAATTGAGAGTGCGAAAACGTGTGAAAAGAAACAAGTCACGTGGCGAAGAGTTTGACAGTGGGGGTTGGGAGGTTTTTCCGTTGGGGAAGTTTTGGCTTCTATCGAAAACATCTGTCGCGTTTGGAATAATGAAACGGAAATGATTCAATAGTGAAATGATGTGTGTTATGGTTCAGAAAAGCAATTTTTGATGTGTTATTTTTGTCACACATTTAATTTAAAAAATTTCCTCAATTTGAAAATTTTGCAAGTTGAAATTTAAACTGGTCTTATTTTTTTTAAATTGGATTTGTCACCTTTTAGCCAATTTATAAAATTATCAGTTATATAATTTTTCAAATAAAAAAAGGGTCAAATAATACAAACCGCATAATATTTCACCATTCAATTAGTCCGTTTCACCTGACCGCCATGGCGGAAAAGGAGAGCCTACCAACCGGACAATAAACACCGGCAGCGGCCAAATCGTAAACGTTCATTGAGTGCCAATGGCGGCTGCTGGTGAACCGCAAACAAGTGCACCGCAAATAGTGATTCCAAACGGGTACACGGCCCGTTGGTGGCCGTCGTGGTCAAATGATGGCCGCCGCGTCAGGAATTGTTTTTCGGTGACCGAAGCTAGATTAAGGGGGTGGCAACAGTGTGCAGTGAGTCGATTTCCGGCCAAACTGTGGCGGTAGAACAACACCCCAAAAAATAGACCGCCATTCGGGCAAAACACGAAATTTGCTTTGAAGATAGAGAGTGTGATTTGGTGTTTTGTGATTTATTCGGTTGCGGCAAAAAGCTCTCACTTTTTGAAGTGGTTTTTGCTGTTCAAGAGTTTGTTTGTAAAGAAGAATACAAACAATTCACCACGCTCATTCGGAGCAGAAAAGTAAACGAGAAGAGATTCGTGATCGGCATAACCATCCAGTGTTTCTGCTGGGGAGTTTGGAAATGAAATCACTTGCAATTTCGTCACCACTCATTGTGGAGGTAATTTATTGCCGGTAAAAGACGTGCCCAAAGCTGGCACACCACTTGTAACAAAGTTAATTCTTGTGTTGAAAAGTATTTTTGCGTGAACCGTAGAATGATGTTATTAGATTAAAAAAAAGATTATAAATTTAGAAATGATTCTTATCTTATTTTTTTTTATTCGGTCTCGAATTTTCTCATCGTTTCCACAATTAAAATAAAAATAAAACATAAAATCAAGGTAGAAAGAATCACAAAACCCCTTAAGAAAAATCACATTTATGGAACAGCCAAATCATCACCAATATTCAAAAATGTATGATAGAGTTTTTTAAGATCTGTGAACCCATTATTCTATAAGGCTTTAAACTGTCCAACTTGATTGAAAAAGAAAAATTACAGTTTCTGATTTTTTTATTGAATATTAAAATAAATTCAACAACATATCAATTGTCTCCAAAATCAGTCTTTTTTGCAATTTTTTTTTTATTTTTTAATCCGGCTGAAACTTATTCGGTGCCCTCGGTATGCCCAAATAAGACATTTTGCATCATTATTTTGTCCATATAGGGGAAATATGCCCATTTTAATCACTCTAAGCCGTTCGACCAATTCTCATCACTTTTGCCGTTTTCCGCTATTAAATCAATATTTCAGATGTATCAACAATGGAGAGTTGCTTGTTCACTTTTGTTTGAGCTATTTATTACTTTGGAACAGTCAAAAACACTTTATTCAAGCTGTAATTCATGATCAAAGTGCTGATAGGCCGATAATAGAAATAGGCTGAGAAAGGGTATAGTTCCCCTAATTTTCCATTCAAATTTGGCAGCTGTCCATACAAAAATGATTTATGAAAATTAAAAAATCAGATTTTTTAGGGAATGTTTTGATCGATTTGGTCTCTTCGGCAAAGTTGTAGGTATGGAAAAGGATTACACAAAAAAACTGATGCACAGTGAAATTTTTTTTGTGATTTTTTATTTCTTTTTATGGCACCTAAACTTGATTTGCAAAAAAAAAAAAACACTTTTTTTCCATTTTGACCGAGTTATGAATTTTTGAATCAATACTGATTTTTTCGAAATATTGGTCTCAAAAACAATTTCGATGTAAAATCAAATTTGCTATCAAAAAGTACATTAGTGAAATTTTGAAAAAGTGCACCGTTTTCAAATCATAGCCATTTTAGGTAACTTTTTTGAAAATAGTCGCAGTTATTCATTTTTTGAAATAAGTGCCTATGTTTGCACACTTTAAAAAAAACTATTTTTGAAAAGCTGAGATTTTTTTATATTTTGATTTCGTGAACTTTGTTGATACAACCCTTAGTTGCTGAGATATTGCCAAGCAACTGTTTAAAAACTGGAAAATTGATGTTTCCCAAGCCTCACCGAAACAACTAATTATTTTTATAATGTCGATATCTCAGCAACTAATGGTCCGAATTACAATGTTAAATATGAAAGATTCGTAAAATTTTCCGATCTTTTCGAATACCATTTTTTTAAACCAAGACTATAGTTTCAGAAAGGTGTAGTATTGAATGCTTGAATTGCTCAATAATTTTAAAATTATTTTTTAAAATTTGTTGTTTTCAAGTAATTTTGGCTCAAAATTATCATGCCCTTGTCAACATAGGCCACAATTGCTCAAAGTTTTAAAAGGATTTGTTAAAATACTGCAATACCAAAATAATACCAAAATGCGGTTTCCTCAATTAATATCAAAAATTTTAAAAATCAAGTTTGAAATATTCGGTTTCAATTAAAGCACTCACATTGAGATATCATTTTAGCGCAAAATTAACGATTTGTCAAAGTTGGTCAAAAGTATTCTCATAGTTTCAGAGGAATTTGATAAAACAGTCTTACACCAAAATCATACCAAAATTTGCTATCTTATTATCGACAAATTCTGCAATTTTGCAATATCAAAACAATACCTTAAATTGGTATGATACCAAATTTTGCTCTTGCATAATCCTTAAGACAAATTTTAAAGGGCTGAACCCTAACAAAATTTGACATTGATACCAGAGAAAGATATTTATACGAATGCTCATGCTGACGATAACAAAACTTGAACTTTTCCATTTTTTTCACCTGCTCGGGAATAGATCCGGACAAGGTTTTAATCAAAATATTATAGATCCGGCCTCAAAAAAGTATGTTTTTGCAATTCCGTCGTGAAACTATTTACTTTTCCTGTCATTCTTGAACGACGAAATAGCCTACTTTTCTGTACCAAAAACTAACAGAATCGAATAGCAACACTTTTCAGCACTTGTTTCGAAAAGTAACACTTTTCAACATTTTTTTGATTTAAACGATTTATTGACAAAATACATGAAAATTTGACATAAAATTTCACTCAGTGTGTGCTTTTTGGAATTGCAAAAAATGTTGTATGGAACTCGTTGCAAAACTTAACTTTTTTAGCACTCTTCGTATTTATCCAACTCGGTGAACCTCGTTGAATAAATGTACGACTCGT